>NW_027106719.1:727379-734760 GCF_000696795.3 Halyomorpha halys
CCTCTTTTGAACTAGTTCCTAGGATCAGATGGCCGATCGGGAAACTAGCCGGATTTCTTTACGTATCAAGCAGACACGATAATTACAGACTGATTCATCCACATCAATTGTCATATTTTTTTTTCAGGAATTTGTAACGCAGTACTATTTTTTTAAATTATAAAAAAATATACACACACACACACACACACACACACACACACACATAAGAAGAATGGTTGGGAATGCGGTCTGTGAAGAACACAAATAAGTGCTTATAAGCTTATAAGTGCCAAAAATTTCAGACCTTCATCAGGAATAAAAAAAAAATGAGATTAAAAACATAATGAATAAAACGAATTACAGGATAATTAAAGAAAACGGAAAATAAGAGACGATATAGATATAAATAGTGTTCAAAGAAAATGTATAGTGTAAGTATTATAAGATAAATGCTATATAAGCATAAGAAATATTAAAATTAAGAAAGAGTAAAGGAAAAAAAAAGTTGAAGGAAGCATCTAAAGGTTAAAAGGTAAGAATACATGTACTAATTACATTACTTAGATAGGTCAATGTAAAGTAAAAAGGTGACAACAAATGATTTGAATTATAAAAGAACATAAAACGTAGGGAAAAAAATAATATTATATTCCAATCGATTTGTTTTTTTTTTGTTTGTATGAGTAGAGTAAGAACAAAGATAAACTAAACTAATAATAACGATAGTAACAACACGTATTTTTAAAAGTTTTTAAATCCTTTTAATTAGATTAGGTTATCAACTCCTTTTTAGGTTATTACCTCCCTTTAATAAAAGTAACCTGATAAATAGATTTTTTTTTTAATTTGAATTTCTCTGTGATACAAGTAAACGGATTTTGTATCTTTTTATTATATTTATTTATTAAGGATATTTTGTTAGACTAGACAATCAGTGTGAGAACGAAAGAACTTCATATATCCAAACTATTGTTTTTCTAATTCTCGATTTGTTCAAATAATAAGTGATTGCTAATTTGAACAATATGGACAATTCTGTGACAATCAGTCGATTATTTTCTAACAAATCAAAAATTAGAAAAAGAAATATCAGCATTTGCCGAGTTCTTTCAGTGATTGTCAAATCTAACAAAATGTCCTTTATTTATTAAATTATACAGGTTTCTTGATTACAAAAACATGTAATAATGTAATAAAAATATACGAAGTCCATTCACTTGAATCTAAGAGGAAGTAAAATTAAGAAATAAAAATTCAATTTATTAGGTTATTTTGTATTTAAAGGGAGTTAATCACCTTAGAAAATACGGAGTGTAACTACCTGCATTGACATTTTATTTAATGATGTTAGGCACAATTGGTTTTTTATGTTTATTGAAAAGAAGTAAAATTAATAAATAAATATATTTTTTCGAATAATTAAAAACGTTCATAAAACAGTCATAACCCACTGGTATTTTATTAAAACACTAATGCCTATTTCTAGAGTGATCGTTATTTCATCTCAAACTACAAGACGAAAGAGTAGATAAGGAGTTGATTTTTTTAAGAAAATAGTTACTTGAACAACTTTAATTATTTATGAAATTTAGTTATAATAAAGATAAATAGTTTTTTTATATCTTTATTAAAATTTACAACTGTATATTACATAATACATTCAGTAAATTTGATCTTAGTTAAAATGGAGTAATACATGCGTGTAAACAGAGAAACGACTCATTGGTAGCACTCTAATGACATTTTACATTAGCAGGTCTCATGGCCATCTTCTTTTCAGGCGCCTCGGAGGATTGTCAGGAATGGAAGAGGATGCAAGGTTAGAAACTAGGGGGTTTGAATGGTTAGGGAGTTTATAATGGAAGGAGTGATATCTGGTTCGGGCTAGATCAGTTACATAGGGAACATTAAGATCTTTGAGTATGATTTTATTTGTAACAAAGTAAGTAGCATTGAGGATTTTGGATTTTAAGGATTGGAAACGAGAGGAATTCGAAGGTTTAGTGGAGCCCCAAAGCTCAACTACTTATGTCCAAATTGGCCTTATTATAGTCATGTAGATCAGTCTTTTGTAATGAGTTACAATAGTCGATAAGTTATAATAGTTCTGTAATAGTCGAAATCGACGTGCAGTATCCTTTCTTTTTAGTCTTGTGTGAGGATTCCAGGTTTATCGTTTGTGTAAGATGAAGTCCAAGGTAGCGTATCTGTTCAACAGGGGTAAGCGTAACATTATTGAATAGAACTGTAGGGCAGTCGGTAGGTTTACGACGAAGAGAAGAGTAAAGGATGTGATTTGATGGGATTTGTTGGAATAAATCTTAATCCTCCAAATACAACACATTTTTCGAGGGATGTGATATGGGATTGGAGAGATGGGGATACAATTAATGGATTATTATTAACTGGGAGCACACATGTGTTATCGGTATATGTGGTGAGGATAGTGTTAGGATTGGTTGGAATGTTAGCTGTATAGACGGTGTAAGATAATAGTTAATTATATAACTTTACAAGTTATTTTTACATTTTAAATGCTCATTAATATAATTTAACATTTCTAGTAAATAATTTAATAAAAATAATCTACAATCGTCGTGAACATCAATAGAAGGGTGTAACAAAAACAGTCCATAAAACTCATTTTTCACTTCACCAAATTTGATAGAAAACATGAAACATTTTGCATGATTAAATTACATGTTTTTTTTTACGTTTACAATACAATTTTCTGAGTATTTGAGTTTTGCAGCTATAAATGTTAATTGAATTAATAATAATTGACATTATAACTAAAAAAATATTTAAAATATTTGTGAAAATACGGTTTAATGATTTTTTGTGCTAAATGTAATTATATTATTGTAAATTAATTGTATTTTTAATTTTTTTTATAATTGTATTTTTATTGGTAATCTTTAATTTCTTTTCATAAAATTTTTATTTTCGAAGGGAGACAGGACAGAGTTTTAGAAGTCAATTTTCCCCAATATAGGGGATACGAGGAAGTTTTTCCTTATTACAGGAAAATATCAGTGACCTTTCCTAACGAAATTAGTATTCCTGAAGGGCTAAGCAATTTCGACAGAACCTGAGTTATATGCCTGTGGTTCATTCAAGTCGCCACCCAGGACAGAACTTTTCGATCGGGAAATAAATTACACCATTTTTTACTATTTTTTTAAATTATAAAAAAAAAAACAATTTTTATTTGGTGCCACCAGACATTCATTTACATTCTAATAAAATAATAGCATGGCAAAAAATAAAATGAACAAGCTTGAAGTAAACGATTTTATGAAACATTATAAGCTAAAATATATATAACATTTATTCATTTAAAAAAAGTCAAAAATAAATTTTATATAGAACAAAGAAAACAGTAATTTTAAGCTGCTATTTACTTTAAAAAAGAAAAAAAAAACTCAATAAAAAGGAGTACAACTTACTTCTGTGATAATTAATGACAAAAGCACATTTATGGGCCATGTTTATAATCTTATTAATTAAACATAAAGAATTGATTATGTAATATATCAAGTAAAAGTTAATGGAAAGATGGAAGCAAGAACTAACCTTTCTGAGTCAAGCGAAGAAATCCAACTGATAGTTTTTGAGACAAAGATAATTTTCAACAGTTAAAAACCTTTAAAATAATGAATCTCAAATAGGCAATACTTCGTAAGCTCAATAGATTTTACGTCATTGTGCTTTTAATTAGTTGTTTACTCCGTAGCCATGGTCGCCCGTAAACAATTAATCTTTAATTTTACACCAACTATTTTAATGTAAATAGTTTTATCATTGTATGCTGTTACCATAATTATTAAGATTTATTGTCGCTATGCATTTCATAGTCAAACATTATTTTTACTAGAATCAATTACTTTAATATTTATTTATTTTGTATTTTAATTAGTTTTAGATATTATGTTTAATTTATGAATCTTTCATATTTACTAGTCCTTTTTTTATGTCTTGTTTAACTATTAAATTTATTTTTCTTCTGTAAATTACTTATATTTCTCAATTATGATTATTAAAAATCTACAAAAATTAAAAAAAATTCTGAATACTTTCATGTAATGATTGCTTAATAAATTCAAATACTGGATTTCAAAGGCTTACCCCCAATTGTGAGGCCCATACAGCACATAGCGGTGGGAATCTGCCGTTTATGTGCAAAAAACTTTAAATCGTTTAAATCTTCTTTAATTCTCATGAATTCCTATGTTATTCAGAGTGTAGAATTAATCATTGTTTTATTTTGATAGTATTTTTAGTTGATTCTTAATTTTCCCTCATTGAAATCATTTTTTCCTATAAATAAAATGTTATTCCTTGTGCTTGATTTGATCATTGTTCTCATCTAACTTTGGTTACAACTTCCAAGAAGTTGACTTTACATGTAAATGAAGTTTACTCAGAAGTTGCTCATTTTTTCTAGTCTATCAAAAATGTCAAAAACGAATTTTTCAGTATCAAATTGAAAGCGCCCTAAGAAATTTAAATGAAAAATAAAAATTTCAAGAAACCAACCTACTTTTAAAAAATTATAATTTATACATTAACATAATTTTTTAGTTTTGACTTGACCGAAATATTTTTTTAGTTATTTTTATTATATATTTAGTTTAAAACAAAATAAAAACTCACTTTTTCCAAACGCTGAAATAATGTCTGTAAGATTGGGCCATATGGCTTATAAATATTGAACCAATTACGGTGAATCAGTTTATAGGTATTTGAGTGTAAGAAACCACACTCATCAAAATGAATGGACACATTTCATCTTGGAAGGTTTTTCCATACTTTCTAGCACTGTGCGTTATCTAAATTAGCTGTTAAATATTTCTGTATATATATAAAACAGTTAATGTTTTAAAGGTAGGAAAAGTGTCCATCCATTCTCCTCTCCAAAAAAATTTACGTTTTAACATCTTTTAGACGTGTTAAGTACAAGTGCTGATAATTATTTTTATTCGGGTTCTTGAATCCTTATAGTAAGTGGTAGAAGTATGGGATCAATCTCTAAAAGTTAAAAGATATTTTTGGATTTATCTATGCAGTGCATTGAAGAGTCAAATCCTTCGAAAACTAAAATGAAAGAATTCTAGAACCAGTTTGAGGAAAGAAATAATTATATTTCATAAAGAAAAAACTATCATCTTCCAACAGAAAGTTCTTATTTCCATTTTGAAGTTGTCCTTGGTTGAACAGTTTCGTAGGCAAGTCCCCTGATAATATCTAGCAAAGCCATGGCGGCTTGGCAATTCAGAACAGCAGGCTTGGCATCTTTGTCAGGGATATTGCACATAAAGAAGATATTAAGTGGGTGATTCTCGGAAAATGTAATTTCCACCTCACCGAGGCGCCTCATAGCGGAAAAATTACGAAAATTATTCGTTTTAAAGTGAGACTTATGGAACCTGGGGTAATAACACTAGCTTTCTTATGTTTCGTTAATGTGTGTGATCTAGCACTTAGTAATGCTTCATTTGAAATTTTCATTTTAAACTATGGCAGAGGTAAACTCGGATTTACTGAGACTAAACTTACCCCTGCCAGAGAGCTAAAGAATACAATAACGTATTGGGATTTCTTGCTTAAACTAGACCTAGACTAGCTTTGGACCCATTCTACTCGAAACCTAACCTTACCCAGAGGCCAATTCAATCAGAAAATTATGGATCTGATTAAATTGTTTCATATAATTACAATTAAAAAAAAACTGACCGTAAATGAATGGTCGTTTGTATACTTAAATTAAATCATTTAAAGAATGTTCATTTGAAGTTAACATAATGTAGTCTATATATATATATATATATATATTTGTGAAAATCTGTACCACTACAAACAATTAAGGGTGAGGGGTTCAGGAATTTGTAACGCAGTACTATTTTTTTAAAATAACGGTTGTGAAAGGAGGTGATTTTTTTTTATCTCACTCAACCACCAGATATTTTCCCCAATTAAATGTTCCCACATTCTGAGAGGCTGAGTGGACCTCGGAGTCAATTCACAGGGTTGAATCACAGCTATAGTAACAGAATAAAAAATTGTCTCTTACTGCCGGATTAGAACCCGCGTCCTAAGAGTTAGCAGCACAGCACCATATGTACTAAACTACTCCACTCCTCTTAAATTTATATATATAACTATATTATTTTTTTTAATTTTAATTTTTGCCTGAAATATGAGTTAAATTATTTTTTTTTCTTATATACTCTTCGGATAAACGTATTCACCTGCTTATCCGGCGATGTCTCGCATAATTAACAGACAAATTTAACCTATTGAGCATAATTGTACGTACTTTATTATACTCGTATACTATAAATAAAAATATTTATTATTTGATAAACCCTTAAGTCTTCTCCATCTATCTGGTCCAATATGATCAACCTTAGCTTTTACGCTATTCTATACTCCGTCTATCACACAGAAATTTTACTGCGTCAACGGGTTTCTCAAGGTCACAGAAGGTATCAATGAAATCTCACCACTGTTACCTCGAAGGCTTAGTGTAACTAATGGGACATTAATTAGGACTATATCTCTTTAAATAACGAAGGTATATTCAATCTTTCATCTCATTAGTATATTTTCAGACACCTGCAATACGGTGGATATAGGAATTACTCTCTTAGGAATTTTCCGAATCTTTATAGCAAAGCCATAAACTTGATCCTCTTTCAACCTCTCGGAAGCTTGAACCTAAGCCCGGAACAGGCCATGCTCTGGAACTGTGGTATCCAGTATTCCTATAGGACTCATTTGGCAACCAACCGGCACTTGGTACTTCTTCTTTCTCAAGGTAACCGCTGATTATCGATCCTACACCTTAATTGTCTCCTTAACTAATTTTATTTTATGTAAAAAAATGTAAGAGCCATGAATTTAAAGTAAAATCAGTTCAACGTTCATTATAGTATATTTATTATGGAATTAATATCTATATGTTTCAATTAATGAGTAAAAGATTTAGTCGAATTCTTTAATTGTTTATCTGAAAATTATTATTAATAAGTTAAATAATATTTAATACAATAATATGTAAAAAAAAAAAAAAACTTGACCGAGGAAGCATTCAAACAAAATGTATTAAAGAAATTATATTAAATGTTTTTATTTAATAAACAGAGGATATAAAGTAATTTACATTTCTTTTTTCGATGTTTTGTTATGGAAACTGACTATCAACTAATATTAATAGTTTTAACATTTCAACAATATGTACATATATAATTAACCGGACAACAGTAGTAATACAATAAATAATTTATATTATTAGTAAACAAAAATGATTTATACTCTGTTGCTTAAATTTCACTCAAATAATTTGTAATAATGTAGGGCAATATTTACCAACATTTTTGATTTGCATTTCATCTTT
>NW_027106719.1:735610-737946 GCF_000696795.3 Halyomorpha halys
AAACGTCGGCATAAAATAAATAAATATGGTTTTGTCTATTTATGTTGTTCTTTGCTGACCGCACCCCCCGACAAACTTCTCCAATCATTAATCTACGGTCAACTATCTACACCTCATTCACATTTTTGTAAAATTATACTTTTCATTTATTGATACATATTACGTTTTTTCACAATCAAGGGCAACAGATAATAGTGCTATTAACGTACAAAAATCATAAAACCTTTTACCTCATAAATAAATATTTCAAACTAAATATAATAATGAAATAAAATAAAATAACTAATCACATCTATACTATATTATGTACAATACTCATTAACAGAGCAGGGTTCTTCGACATCCCAGCGCAGTCCTCTTACCGCGTCATTGGAACTGAGCCTGTGAAAGCTAAGTGTGCTAAAGCCATAATACTCAATTAACAATTTTTTCTGCTTTTTAGCTCTGAACGCATTCGTTTATATTATTCTAATAGTCGGTACAAAGCCAAAGAGGCGTATCAATAATTAACAATATTACACGTAATTAAAAAAATAAAATAAAATCTGTACCACTACAACCCATGGAGGGTCAGGGGTTCAGTACTTAGTACGGAAGTACTATTATACATAATTAATTAAAGGATATAATAATTATATTCGTGACCTATATGATGATTATATAAGTTAATAATTAATAATTATAAGCGTCAATTTTAAACATATAGCGTTATGAATTATATGGAACCTTGTATCTAGAACTATAATTAAGAAAGGATTCTCTCAGAAATTTTCCGATACGCCACATTGTCATTGTATCGTCGATCATTTTTATTGCTTAAAAACGAATAAATACCGCTCATAAAAATCAATTTTCTAAACAATTAGATTTCAATCATCGAATGAAATACTTTTAAAAATAACTATTACAACCAATTATTTAAAAATAATTTAACTATCATATATATTTAAATTTGTCTACTGGAGTATCTGAGTATTTTTAGCAAATTGAGTACCTTGCCGTTTCGTTAAATGTTCTGACGTCATAAAGTAAAATTATAATTTCAATTTCGATGTCAAAACGATCCTAAGCAGCCCAAGCATTGATCGCTCAAGTTAACTGTCCGTCTTAAACTGTGCACGATAAAAAGAATTTTGTATCACGTCACCAAGTACAAATGATAGCCAAGAAGAGAGGATGCTGTCTAGGAACTATAATCAAACTGTAGCTTACGTTGTGAAAAAAAAGTTTTATAAAGCATTGAATTTATTTGTCTCTCCTTTCTCTTCCCATGAGATAATAAATCAGATTTTCAATACGTGTTCATCTGATTAATTATCAATTTATACCGCAGCATATACCAGGCTCCACATTGAGCGCATACCGAGACCATTGTCAAACAGTTTGTGATAGAGGAACAATAGTCTATTCAAACCTCTTTTGAACTAGTTCCTAGGATCAGATGGCCGATCGGGAAACTAGCCGGATTTCTTTACGTATCAAGCAGACACGATAATTACAGACTGATTTATCCACATCAATTGTCATATTTTTTTTATTATTTCAGTGTCATTCTTACCTTTAAATGTTAAAAAATAATTATATAGAAAGATTAATACTTGAACGTACTCATATAGCTATTTTAAAATAATATCTTAATTATTTTTGATTTATAATTTTGAACTCTATCACAAGAAAGGTTTATTTTTTGTAATTTCAAGTTTAAATTCACATCTGTAATTGTAAGCTAGGGAGCGATCACTATGAAGCCGATGTGGGAATGTCCTTCATAGAAATTCATTTCTTATCGGTTTCAAGTGCTGTGACAAATCGGCCTAGATCCATAGATTATCCCCGTACAGATTCAGCTTGGGAGACATCGAAGATCATTTATCACAGAATGTCTATGGAGTGAGACTCAGACGTTCATCTTGATGTTCTTTAAATTCAAACCGCACTACGCAATAAGGCTAAATCTGAACATGTTTCCAAAGTTTGATTTGAATATAATATAATTGAAAGTTTTTTTGTATGCCGTTTTTCAATCTACGTTTCAATTTACTTCACACAATTAATATTAACTAATTAATGAATTAACATGACTCAATTCAATTCTTTTCTAAACTTTCGGGTTCACCATTATGTGGCCGCAATCACATAAAAAGTGATGGTCAACTACGAGGTGTAGGAACGAATAATAAAAGAAATTGTTTTCTATATATGCAAAAAAAAAAAAAGATAACCAAGAGAAAGTAATTAATACTTAATGAATTACAGAATATTGTCAAATCTTAAACATCTAGGTGCGGTCAGCAAAGAACAACATAAATAAACAAAACCATATTTATTTATTTTAT
>NW_027106719.1:737996-740545 GCF_000696795.3 Halyomorpha halys
ATGGCCGATCGGGAAACTAGCCGGATTTCTTTACGTATCAAGCAGACACGATAATTACAGACTGATTCATCCACATCAATTGTCATATTTTTTTTTATTATTTCAGTGTCATTCTTACCTTGAAATGTTAAAAAATAACAATTGTAATAAAATATTTTGAAAAAAATTGAAATTAATAACGTCTTAAAATATATAGAACGCTTTATTTGAAATCAACAATTAATCAGGAACGTTTTATTAATTTTTTTGTACCTTACGTTTATTGAAAATAATAGTTGTGATTAGCAAAATTGTTTTTATCAACCCAAATAAAATATAAGAAGTATAACTAGAGTATTACAGCCTATTGATTATTGAGGTTTCTGAACTTCTCAAGGAATTACATTTTCTAAAGTAGCCAGCATGAAATTAGGAAGGTGAGAATTTTTATATAACCGATTGATTGATAGACAGTTTTATTCAAAAATTGGGTTGGTTTTAAAATATCTGAATTGAGAAATCTTTATTAAGCTTTGGCGAGCTGTGAAACAGAAGATAAACGAAAACAGACATTTCAACAGTGAACGGTGTCGATAAAAGGAGAAAGAGACATTGTGGGAGATGAGAGCGCCGCAATTTCTCAAACCCGCCTTATTTCGTGGAGGCTACTATAGAAAAAATAAGCTAGAAGGCCTCTTATGTAATTTTCCCCTAAACTATTGAAGGACAGATTTCCATATATAATAGAACGGTTAAGTGCAATACGTTTGTAGAGGACCAGAGGAACTCTTTACACAGAGACGGGCGCGTATTCTCTACCCCCAGCCCATGGTTATGTATGATTACATCTTTGGAGGAGAAATAAACATATGTTGAATGTTTTTTATAGAAATTAATTAATAAATATAAAGATCTAACCAATATACAATTCTACACATTACTCAAAATATAAATATTTGAGCTAGCTGTAAAACTAGTATCCTTTTTCTGCAAGAAATTACTTGAAAATATTAAAAGCGCCGTCTTAACATTAATAAGTTTATAATTGCATCTATTGTTTTTCCAAAGGTGCGTTAAAACAGAAAATGTGTATCCTTTTGTCGCAAAAGTTGCAAAGAATTTGAAACACTAGTACATTTGCTAAGAAAATGTTTTATTCAGAGTCAGATAGAAGAAATTAATGCTTTTTAGATAAGACTTTACCTGCTTTGAAGGGGTATTTTATAGGAACTAGTGGATCTACGAGATAAGTTTGTGTTGCAGTGCTGTTTAAAGTCACACAGCAATATTCTAGAATCCAAAGATACGATTCGAAAGTATTTTTCTGGATCAGGAAAGTTGAAGTAAGGAAGTATATGAAAAGTGCATCTCTATCCAAAAAAGAAAAAATCGGCGAGGCCTTCGAATATATTTCGAGAGACCTATGATTTGGACTTCGGGGATCAATTCCGAACCGATCAAAGAACTTTGTATAAGACCACGGTCTGAATATTAAGGAATTTTCAACGTTGGCCGAGAATATTGTTTGGGACCCCTTAGGGAACATAACCAGGATACATAAGTATTCACCACAGGAAATATGGGATGGATAAGAGCTTAATTGATGGATTCAAATAAGCAAAAGGCGAAATAAAGAGAAAAATATATAGATAAAAGAAAACAAAGGGATCAATATGCTGTATTCTATCTGCATCTGACATATTTGAGTATTGAAATACTCTCTCTCTCTCTACGCATTGTGTAGTTTTTCGTTTTCTTTAAGGAACTCAAAAAACTTTAGCCCCAAAATTCGTATGAGATAGTAACTACTACTTAGATTTCTACATATAAGTATAAATGGAACTAACCAGATGCTTTAATCAAGAACAGAGTCTACATTAAATAATAACAGACAGACAGATTAAAAAAAAGGAAGACTACCGTAATTTAAAAAAAAAAAATAATACATAATTTTGTCAAACACAATAAATAATTAAATTTACATCTGTTTAAACTGCTAATTCAACAAATTTGAAAACGCATTCGTCTATAGACAACTCGAATGAAGAAATAAGCAACGCTAGATTACTAAAAAATGACGATGAAGCACGGAAAGGGGTTATGAATTCTGACGATTCTGGTTATTAATGTTAGGAGAATATTGCTTTCGTCGTTTAATAACCAGGAGTATTGCAAACACTCTTTTATGATCACTATGATGAATTTCGTCATTCCAATGTTTTTTATTTGTGCATATAAGTATAGTAATAATCAGAAGTAATATATATGGCTTTATAACTGTCAATTAATAATTAAATACTTGAGCCACATTATCTCCTTTCTTTTACAATTTGTGAACCTTCCTATATTGAGATACAAATTCAATTGATTGTGGAAAAGTTGTGAATAATTTACAAAAAGATGCAAATCGATCAAGTTTCTGTTTCACGAAAGCTAATTACATATATTTCAACATTATGTAAATATTTTGTTTAGTTTTGACCTTTCCTCTCCTCTGACTAAGAAATAAAAAAATAGTAATATTATAAAAGCAACCTATTCATAGAATAAATTGGATAAATCGGTAGCCG
>NW_027106719.1:740650-742798 GCF_000696795.3 Halyomorpha halys
AACAGGACCAATTCACTGATCGTTCAAAAACTGTCAAAATAATTTTCAAGAGTATGGAAACACAGTCGTCTCGTTGAAATAGCGTTTTAGGCATACCTGGCATTTGCCGGTGGTGGTAAAAATCTACATTTTTCTATTGTTTAAAAATACTTATGATCATATATTTGTTCTAAATTTGATTATGCTAAAGATGTATTGATAGAGTAAAGGTTGAAGAAATTAATAATAATTATTTTTTCAGTATACGTATATAACTATACGTTATAACAGTTATTTCTTCAATAACAGTTAAAAATAATAATTATATTCAATAATTATTATTTATAATACTAACTCATATTATTACAAAATCCTAATCTCTCTCACATACTGGTAAAAATATTTAAATTTCTAGGGAACGCAGTAAAATTATATAAATCAGAATAATGCCGAAATAAGTTAGCTTGTTAAACGCCCTTGAAAATTTTGAAATTCTCCCTAAATAGTTTCTTCAATCTGATATGGAAAAAAAACTGTTTTGATTTAAGAACCAAATCGATTTTAAAATCTTCAGCTGTGCTAAAAACAAATGATCTGTTTCATCTATTTTCTGACTCATACAACTTTTAAAACCTTCATTGATATCTTCTGGCATAGAAAACCTAATTATACAAAATTTTCATTACATTTATAGATTACGTACTTTGAAAAATATGTATGAAGAGCGCCTTCAACTTAAGGCCAGGCGTTACTGTACTTTTGATTGGCTGGTTGGATATTGTTAGTGGAATGTGTGAAATTAATTGAAATGAAAATAAGACATAAGGTAATGGAAAGAGAATTTATTTACAAACTAGGGGTTGCATGAACAAGATAGAATGTGAATGTTAAATAATAAATATATTGTGACTACAAGTATTGAAGGGTGGCCGAAACAGAACATTTGTGGTCGAAGTTTTGATTGGGGAGCTATAAAAACTGCAGATTAATGACAATGATGGATGGCGGTGCAATTCAAATATAGAAGAAGGGCATTCATGCTCCATTTTTCCGGTCCTCCGTGTACCACCATCTACCCTCTCCTCGGCTACCGGAGCGCTCTTCGGAAGTGTTCTTACTCATGGTTTTCTTTACTCTATAGAAGTAAAGAAAGAAAGACTGCCTCAGGCCAAATCTCATTAGCGAGTGAGTGTCCTTTGTTATCTCGGCCTCATGGAGCACTGGCGTTACTAAGTAGCCATATGTTTTGAACCTTCCGGTTAAATGGAACAAAAGAAGAAAAATGATCACTCACAAATCTCTGAATATTATTTTCTTGATCATGAATTGAAGAATTCTACTTTAAGAAAATAGTATTTAGACCATGCCATCCTATTAAACACCAAAAAATTTGAGTCAGACTTGTTAACTCCTTTTTTGCGATGATAAACCCGTAACGTCGGTTTCTATTGCAGTAGAGGTTAGATCTGAGATTTCTGTATTTTACGTGACGAAGGGCTCACTTGAAGTATAATGGTACAACGGCAATAAACTGACATACCCCCATCATCTTCACTCGATGAAGAACTAGAATTTTTTAAAGCAATCCACTAAAACATAACATGTGAACTCTTGGCGATAGCGTTCGCAAACTAGAGTTTTTTTTTTCCAAGCTTGACTAGAGTAAAAAGCATCTCTCACTCTCAAGTTTTGTATGGACAACGATCCATGTGCTTGCTTAGTTTATACCTTTTTTTATGAGTTTCGCTATTTTTTTTTTATAAAAAAAAATCCAGAGTGTTTAAAAAGTTATAACTTAACTGAGGTTAAGTTAATTTCACATTTTTTACTACCTTAAAAATTCCGAATGAATCTTTTTTAAAACGTATCGACTATCATAGTATTCAGAAAATGATATGAAATATGTTTATATTATTTGCTTTATTTTTTAATTGTTTTAATAACTCTTACACAACTGATTTATTTATTTTTTTTAAACTAATGACTAACTATGTTATCTATAAATATCCACTGTATTTGTATTTTGTATTTTTTCCATCTAATCATATATTTTTTGCAATACCAAATTAACCTTACATCCAACTATACAAATAAATAATTGTAACTTAATTTTATTTTTTGCATTTTTTAAGGTTTGAGCGTTCAAGTGATTCTGTAGCAGAATGGAAA
>NW_027106719.1:742848-747204 GCF_000696795.3 Halyomorpha halys
GCATTTTTTAAGGTTTGAGCGTTCAAGTGATTCTGTAGCAGAATGGAAAAGTAATGTTTCTCTTTAAAAATCTTGGCAAAGAACATGGTATATTTGAGGTTATAATTCTTTTCTAAGGGGAATAAAATACCCTAGAGACAAACAATACTAGAGCTCTTTACGACAAATTCTGTGAAACAATTTGTATAAGCTTTATAAAACTAACTGGAGTTGACGTTATAAACAAACTAACATCAGATTTTGCAAAAATTTTAACTCAAAATATAAGGAAATATTCTGTCGAAATTAAATGTATCTCCTTTTAGGCAATTAATTAAAATGTATAGAGTAAAAAATTTAGATAATTAATTTTTTTCGGAAATGTTGATTTGTAATATCAACGCTTTCAATTTTAAGTAAGGGTTAAATTTTTTTAAATAAATTCAATAATTTTTAGATGTAGAGTAGTGGATATAGATTAGTGGCAATGGAGTGGATATTGTCGGTACAAAGCTGAAGTGGCGTACTACAATGTTTGCGTTTCCGGTTTATTGATTTTTTATACTGTTTTAAAAACTTAATGCGTTATGATCTAAATCGACTTATATCAAAATTAGCTACCACCTTAAATATGCAAACATTCAGAAATTTTTATATATTTTTTAAAACTGGACAACATATAAACTTTCGATGGAATAATCCTCGAATGTGTATTTATATTATTGTATATATCACAATAATTGAATGCTCCAGAGGGAGAAAACTAAAACATTCAAATTAATGTTAATATCATCCCACAACATATATGTATGAGAGTGGAGTAATTCTGACCAAATCATCTTGTAAACCCATTGGTCTAGGAACAATACTTCCTTACAAATTACTAGCCCTTCATGGATTGTAAAGATTTATATTATATATTCTATCTTATGTTGTATAGATTTCCCAAATATAATCAATAATAGCAATATTGAATATGATAATAATCACATACAAGTTCTAATATTATTATAAATAACCGGAGAAATTATTAATTTTCAGCCGTTTCCACATATACTACATGTGCTTTCTTAAAATATAAGATAAGGAACCATATTCGCGTATTAATAATTAAAAATATGTGAATCCTTACATTGACCCTGGACTGGAACACAAAAAACTTTCAGATTTATTTATTAATTATCAAACTAAATAATTTATCGTTTTCTAGTCGATAGATTTGGCGGCAATGTGATCAGAAAAAGTTAAAATATTAAATTACGAAAATTTTTTTTTTCATTTTATCATTTTTTTAATAGATGGTGTCGCATTTCCCTGCTGGTAATATGGGAATGCGACACCATCTATTAAAAAAATGATAAAATGAAAAAAAAAAGCTTAGTGCAACTATGTGGTACTTTTTACTGCAATAGCTTCAAACATGATAGATCGGGAGCAATTTTCAATGACATTTCCTGACTTAAAATCATTTTATAGTAACCACAAAAGTTCTAATAGGAAAAGAGTAACTCTTATATTTAATTCTTTTCCTCTTTCAATGAGAAATCGAAACTTTAAAGATTTCTTCCTAGAAATTGATGATTTTGAATTAAGACATTCTTTTTGCAAATGAGTGATACCAATTTTTAATTATTTTCTTTTAATCTTTTTTGGGGGGGTTTTCGAATTCAGAGCTTTGGGGCTTGGAGTATCAGAGAAAATATCTGTAAGCACTCATTAAAACAATAACTATTAGTAATAACAAGACTAATTTAATCGGGGAGTTAAATCCTCCTAAAAGTAAAAGTAATCAAAACGGTCTTACTTTACTAATTATGTTAAAATTGTTAAATTCCCTCCGAAATCCATTAAATGAGATAAAAATCATTTTTCTAAAGTGCTCTAAAAGCTAATATGAATTTACAAAATTATTATACTTGGTAAAGGTATACTAAAAATATATATATAAGTGTGGAAGGCCAGTTGAAACTCTAAAAAATAAACAATTAATTTTTGTTTAATTAATGTTAGTCACAAATCAGTAACTTGTCATACATATATCACTGATTTTGACCAAGGATAGGACTCCCAGTACAAGATATAACTTATAAGGTGGAAATCATCCACCCTTCACATAAGAAATTTGAATTTTATTGTTGTTTGTTAATATCATTTTGACATTCTACAACTACTTAAAAAAGGGATGCAAAATGCCTTTTTTGTCTGCCACATTTATTTTATTTTTTAAATTATAAAAACAATCTTGTAAGATATTAATGTAAAAAAAAATTCTTGGAAAAAGAAATTGTCGTTGGTTAAAAAAACAAAAAAAAAACAGATATAAATGATAAAATGGTAGCTGAAAAGCTAAAATATTTGCTCATTTTTTACACAGGGGTTATTAAAATCGTTAAAGTCATATAGTGCAAGAAAAATTTATTTAATTTATTTTAAGAAGGGTAATTTTTTTTCCTAATATTTGAGCCCTATTAGAACTCTTTACGTTGAGCAGTTCTCAAGATATAGTTACTCAGAAATCAAATTTTTTTTTCGAAACAAAAAATGGAAAATAAATTTTGTAAATTAATAATGGGAAATATCGTTTAAACTGCTACGAACAAAGATAATTAATAGAAACTAAATTATGGTACATATACTTAACATATAATTCAAAAAATTTGTTAATAAATATTTAGATAAAATTGAGCTATTGAATAAAAAAGAGCTATTTTAGGGCTCAAATTAAAAACAAAAAATGTATAATACTTAAAATAAGTTCACTATTTTGTATTATTCAGTATATAGGTTTATTAGGATATAGAGAACTGAGTTAAATTATTTTTAATATTCATTCTTATTTTAAAAATAAATATATAATTTCTTATTTTACGATCTTTTTCAGGTATGAAATTTTCCGATACTTGATACCACCTAAATTATTTTTATAATTAAAAAAAATCAATACGGTGGCCAAAAAATCGCATTTTTCACATGGATGAAATTTATTTATTTGTTGTGTTTTTTATACTCTAAGTTTAAAGAAACTATTTCTATCTATCACTTATTTCTCCAAATATCCTCTAATATGACATCAATGCCAGAAACTAGATTAAGCTCTACTAATTAATATATTCTTCGTAATGAACCTAACAATTAGATTAAACTGATAGTCAATCTTCAGCTACTGAGGTCACCGTTTTTTTTCAAGATCTTCTTACCCAAGTGACTGATCTTCCAGCTTGCTGTGTCGGGTATGAAAAAAAAGGGACCCTATCTCCTTAAGCCTTGAGCACACGTTGGAAGTAGATTTCTCTCTGGTCCAGCGATGATGAGGTGATGGCCATCCATTTGGTTCTTTTTTCGTCCTAAGGGACTTTCGTCCTTCGTACTCCCACGAGAAACTTATTCCCTAAGAACGTGGTCGAATCGTGACAGGGCAGTTATTACCAATAGGTAAGTCGTAATATTTTCAGCTGCTGATTTTCAAACAAACCTAGATGATAATACAAATTATATTTTTTTATTTTAATGGGAAGTTAAAGTTAGATTTTTGACAAATTATATAGTCCAGGTAGTTCAATAATATAGTATATTATATTATTGATTTGTTATTATAAATTATAATATTATATCACACTACGTGGTCCAACCTTTACAGGGCAGTGATTACCAATAGATAAGTTACAATGTTTTTTGCTATCCGATTTTCAAACAACCATTAAAGATAATATAAATACTATTTTTTATTTTAATAGATAGTATACATTAGATTTTTACAAATTGTTTGTGCTAACTAATTCAATAATATATCATTTATAATAACGATATTACATAAGTGAACATTATAATTTTTATATGAGAAGATGGTTGTGGGGTACGGTCAGAATATAACACAAATAAGTTAAAATAACATATTTATTCACTATTAAATATGTTATGTTAATTTATTTCGTTCAACGTTTCGGCCAGAATTTGAAGCCTTTATCAGGGCTTCTATCAGGTACTACAATAGAACTTGGCTGTCCGATTTCCTGCTAGCAGCCCTGATGAAGGCTAGAAATTCTGGCCGAAACGTTGGAACTATTAAATAAGTTATTTCAACTTATTTGTGTTATATTCTGACCGCACCCCCAACCATCTTCTCATATATATTATCCAGCCAACTATCTTCTCATCTTTATAATTTTTATTTGATAAAACAATTTAAGTAAGTAATTTTTGTTTTAACATAGCTATACAGTTCAAATCAGAAATTATTTCTTTACACGGGTAAAGAAGGGTAGGTGATTTTTTTAGCCTTATTTATAAATTTTAAAAATATACCTTTACTACCTTAAAATATACACCTTTGAACTTTCATGATTTTTAAGACATTATCAAAAGTTTGAAAACAGTTTT
>NW_027106719.1:747494-748998 GCF_000696795.3 Halyomorpha halys
AAACTTCCAATCCATTACAAAAGACTGATCTACATGACTATTATAAGGCCTATTTGGACATACGGAGTTGAGCTATGGGGCTCCACTAAGCCATCTAATTCCTCTCGAATCCAATTCTTACAGTCCAAAATCATTCGTAAAATTCTTAATACTCCTTACTTTGTCACAAATCAAATCATCCATCAGGCCCTCAATGTCCCCTATGTTGCCGATTTGGCCAGAACCTGATACCAATCCTTCCATAATAAACTTCCCAACCACCCAAACCAACTCGTTTCTAGTCTGGCTTCTCCTTCACTACCTAATAATCCTAATAATCAATACCTCTAAAATGTTTTTGGAGTTCTATCAATGGGTAGATTCTCCACATGTTTTTATTATGTCATAATATCACTTACAGCAAATTCATTTGATGTGTATATATGTATACAGTTGTAAATATCAATAAATAAATTATTAATAAAAAACAAAAAAAAGTATTTGATATATTTACAGAAAGTACTACAGCAGAAAATCCAAGGTTTTTTTAAAAAATATTTCTATTTGTGGTGATTGGAGCATGTGGTCACTTTCTAGGCAGTCATAAAAAATTATTATTTTTTTTTATATATTAAAGGTCTCATATAAAAATTAAATAGGTAATTCCCAATTAAGTTAAAGATCGTCAAGTGAATATGTTCACGATGGAGATAGTTATTCAAATAGAATCTCATAGCGACTATTTTGGTAGATGTACGACATGTCACAATCTCACAAGAGGAGATTATAAATCAAAAAAGGCAATTCTTCCAGGTCTAACCCGACCCACTAAGACCCCAGGGAGCGACAGTTCTATATCACTTTTGAAATATTTTTAATTAAATTAAATTTATGCTCAAATTACTCCTATATGTATGTATTCAATAACTTATTTCGTCAGGGGAGTACAAAAAAAATGGATATAGTTAAAAAACCACACCATCTCAACATCCCAGTAAACCCGGCAAAAACAGATTGTGTGGTGGTTGCACTACAGGAAGGGGAGAAAACCAGACTACCTCGCCACTCCAAGTGGCTAACTCCGTACTAAGGCCTTCCAACTCTATAGTATATCTGGGCATTAAACAGGATCGTCACATGACATTGTCGGGTCATTGCTATATGAAAACCAAACGAGTCCGTCTCAGATCATACCGGCTACACGACTTTTTATCATCACCCGTACTCTCACTAAGGATCAAACTCTAAATATACAAAAGTATTTTGAGACTAGCACTTCTATATGGTGCTTCGCTCTTCACCCATCTCAGAGAAGGGACTCAACGGCATCCAGGATACAGTGTTGCGTAAGATTGTGCAGCCAACATCGCTGGAGAAGATGAAGACAGACCAACTACACGAGCTCATCGAACTACTCACTGTTCCTGAGTTCATCCAACGCAGGAACATAAAGTTTTTCGACTCTCTACAACAACAAACAAATCCACTGTTCAGGACCCTAACACCAGCGCCCCCTCCGGTGCGT
>NW_027106719.1:749048-749493 GCF_000696795.3 Halyomorpha halys
TAAAAAATTATTATTTTTTTTTATATATTAAAGGTCTCATATAAAAATTAAATAGGTAATTCCCAATTAAGTTAAAGATCGTCAAGTGAATATGTACATTAGATTTTTACAAATTGTTTGTGCTAACTAATTCAATAATATATCATTTATAATAACGATATTACATAAGAGAACATTATAATTTTTATATCAGGAGAAGATGGTTGGGGTGTAGGGTGAGAATATAACACAAATAAGTTAAAATCACTATTAAATGTGTTATGTTAATTTATTTCGTCCAACGTTTCGGTCAGAATTTGAAGCCTTCATCAGGGCTTCTATCAGGTACTAAAATAACACTTGGCTGTCCGATTTCCTGCTAGCAGCCCTCATGAAAGCTAGAAATTCTGGTCGAAACGTTGGAACTATTAAATAAGTTATTTCTACTTATTTGTGTTATATTCTG
>NW_027106719.1:752497-754021 GCF_000696795.3 Halyomorpha halys
AAATAGAATCTCATAGCGACTATTTTGGTAGATGTACGACATGTCACAATCTCACAAGAGGAGATTATAAATCAAAAAAGGCAATTCTTCCAGGTGGGGCTCCACTAAACCATCAAATTCCAGCTCTTCGAACTACCCACTGTGCCTGAGTTCATCCAACGCAGGAACATAAAGTTTTTCGACTCTCTACAACAACAAACAAATCCACTGTTCAGGACCCTAACACCAGCGCCCCCTCCGGTGCGTCGACTAAAAATTCAGAAACGACTTACCAGGACAAAGTATTAAGTAGGGAAAAAGTTTTAAATATTAGATATATATTAAGTTTAGTTTAAATATCAAAACCAATGTGTGCCCCAGCATATTATAAAACTCAAAGATTGCCCACAACAACAAAATTACAACTCAAAAACTGCATAAAATGTAGGCAACTACATAAGAAGGAAACAGTGCGGATTCAAAATATATATTGGTATATTTACTTAAGCAAAAAACAAAAAAATTCAGAAATAGGGGTTATGAAAAAAAAAGTGAAACAATCTTACAATGAAGTATAATAGTATTCATAGGGACTCCATGCAGTATCTTAATGAAATTAAAGTTACAATATTGTCAGGAAATACAATACTTATATTGAACAATCAACTGGTTAGAAGAAACATACTTTAATAACCTTCATCCTTCATCCTTTAATAATCATTTTGCAGGCAATTAGTTACAAAACTATTGAACTATAGAACTAAAAAAATTCAATAATTAACTTCCAAGGAACATAAAAACATTATCTTTTAATATAATTAACAATACTAAGCTATAAAATTCACTACATTGTTCTAAAATAATTTTGCAATAATTTGAGTCGCAAGTATGATCTACATGACTATTATAAGGCCTATTTGGACATACGGAGTTGAGCTATGGGGCTCCACTAAGCCATCTAATTCCTCCCGAATCCAATCCTTACAGTCCAAAATCCTTCGTAAAATCCTTAATGCTCTTTACTTTGTCACAAATCAAATCATCCATCAGGACCTCAATGTCCCATATGTTGCCGATCTGGCCAGAACCAGATACCAATCCTTCCATTATAAACTTCCCAACCACCCAAACCAACTCGTTTCTAGCCTGGCTTCTCCTTCACTACCTAATAATCCTCCTATGCGTCTGAAAAGAAGATGGCCTCGAGATCTTCTCCTTTAGAAATGTTTTTGGAGTTCTATCAATGGGTAGATTCTCCAAATGTTTGTATTATGTCCTAATATCACTTACAGCAAATTTACTTAATGTGTATATATGTATACAGTTGTAAATAACAATTAATAAATTATTAAAAAAAAGATTGGAAAATTTAATAAAAATCTAATACGAATAATAACTTCCACTTAACATCCTATTTTGAGATGAAAATTAATTTCTATATTACTACACGCAAGACTGTCTTGTACTAATTTTCTTGATGAGCATTCCAACTGACAGATGGACTATTTTAATTTTTCATAGAAATACTTAGATCTTCTTCATATA
>NW_027106719.1:755196-756345 GCF_000696795.3 Halyomorpha halys
ACAAAATATCGATATTTGGATTAAATAACATCGGAATATCTTTGCCATATTATATTTTGGTACGAATATTTCCTCCTGAATATATGATTATAGATATATTACATTGAAGTGTATATTATCAATTATATTAAGGTGCGACGTTTTTTTTTCTTTCTTTTTCGAAACTGATATTTCGATATTATCGAAGGAGAATATCGATATTCCGATAGTATAGGTTACTCGATATCGATATCAAAATATCGGATATCGGAGACAAAATATCGATATTTCGATAATATCCATATCGATATCCATATCCCATCCCTAGCCAGGACGCGTATTTAAGGATTAAGATTTTAGCTTTAGTTTAAATACAATTAACTTACTTACTTCATTAGGCCTGTTCATATATTTATTACTTTATTAAAAAAAATTGTTTGCTGCATCTGATAATATTATTTATTGTATTGGTTGTTGAAGTATAAAGTATAACTGCATGTTTATTCTTTTAGTTGATTTATGAGTGCGGTTGAAATCCTTCATAAGAACGTAGGATTTTATTGAAATAATACTTACATATTCTATATATCTGTATATATAGATGTATTTATGTATAAATGAATTGTAATACGCAGATTATAATATATCAGTCCACAGAAAAAGTAGCATATATGATAGTTGAAGTAACTTGGGTTTTGATGGACGCCAATTTACTTGTTTAATATAGTACATTAAAACAAAAAGTACAAATTTTTGAATAAATTTCAAAAACATATTCCAATATTTGCGTGGTCATGGTTGTCAAAAATTAATCACAATCTGCGGTATAATCTATAGAATTAGACAAACATGATTTTTTTTTTTAATCTAGTTCGAAACAGGTTTTATTATTTAATTAAAATAAATTATTTCCATAACATCCAACTACTCTTTTATTAAAACTTCAAATGTCTAACGTTTCGGTCTACCTAGATATCATCAAGAACAATTTATTAAATAACAGTTTTATGATTAAAACTTATTAATAACATTTTTATAAAACATTAATTATAAATTAGCAGACCTTAACTATCAGTTGCAGGCTATTCTGCCAAGGTCTAATATAATATATTTAAAAATTAACTAATAAAACAACAAACCAGTAAGAGGATAATATTGCATTGATTAATT
>NW_027106719.1:756395-758994 GCF_000696795.3 Halyomorpha halys
AAATATTAGATATATATTAAGTTTAGTTTAAATATCGAAACCAATGTGTGTCCCAGCATATTATAAAACTCAAAGGGCGACGACAACAAAATTACAACTCGAAAACTGCATAAAATGTAGGCAGAAACTACATAAGAAGGAAACAGTGCGGATTCAAAATATATATTGGTATATATATATTCATGCTAAAAACAATAAATTTCAGAAATAGGGGATATGAAAAAAGTGGATCCATCAAATATTACGGCATGCCAGGACTAGGGATGGGATATCGAAAGAAAAATATCGATATCGGATAGCAATATCGATATCGATATTATATCGGAACTAAAATATCGAAATATCGATATCGAAAATTTAAAGAATTAAAGTAATGATAATTATAATATAATAACATAGCAAGACATAGGAAGACATATTTTATGTCATACCTAATCAAAATACATAAGAAACTATTAATAACTATGAAACAAAGCAACACCACGACAACCATAACAAATATAAACTAAAATATAATTGTTTTATTGAAGAAAATTTAAAAAATAGAATATCGATATTTTATTTTGATAAGTATATATTTATTTCGATATTTCCTATTGTTGTAATCGATAGGGAATATGAACATCAATATTCCTATATTATTTTATCGAAAAATCGATATATTGTTTAAAATGACTAAAATATTACATAGAGATTTTAAAATAGGAATATCGATATTTTATTTTGATAATTACATATTTTTTCGATATTTTACATTGTTTTAATATCGATATGAAATATAAACAACAATATATCAGAATATTATTTTATCCAAAATCGATATTTTGTTTAAAATGACTAAAATATTATATAGAGATTTTAAAATCGGAATATCGATATTTTCTTTTGATAATTACATATTTATTTCGATATTTTACACTAATGTAATATCGATATGGAATATAAGCAACAATATCCCGCTATTATTTAATCGAAATATCGATATTTCGTTTAAAATGACTAAAATATTATATAGAGATTTTAAAATAGGAATATCGATATTTTATTTTGATAATTACATATTTATTTCGATATTTTACACTAATCTAATATCGATATGGAATATAAGCAACAATATCCCGCTATAATTTAATCGAAATATCGATATTTCGTTTAAAAAGACTAGACAATTGTATAAAATAATTAAAAATGGAATATCGATATTTTATTTTGATAAATACATATTTATTTCGATATTTTGTATTGTTGTAATATCGATATGGTATATATGAACAATATTCCGATATTAATTAATCAAAATATCGATATTTTGTTTAATAAGACTAGAAAATTGTATAGAATAATTAAAAATGGAATATCGATATTTTATTTTGATAAATACATATTTATTTCGATGTTTTGTATTATTGTCATATCGATATGGTTTACAAGAACAATATTCCGATATTGTTTTATCAAAATATCGATATTGTTTTATCAAAATATCGATATATTGTTCAAAATTACTTGAAAATTGTATAGAGATTTTAAAATAGGAATATCGATATATTATTTTGATATTACAGATTTATTTCGATATTTTGCACTATTATAATATCGATATGGAATATTAGCAACAATATTCCATTATTAATTTAACGAAATATCGATTTTTTTTTTTAAAGACTATAAAATTTTATAGAATAATTAAAAATGGAATATCTATATTTTATTATGATAAATTTTTTTCGAAATATTTATTTCGATATTTAGTATTATTGTAATATCGATATGGTTTATAAGAACAATATTCCGAAATTATTTTGTCGAAATATCGATATATTATTTGAAATAAAATATAGAAATTTTAAAATAGGAATATCGATATTTTATTTTAATATTACATATTTATTTCAATATTTTCTATTTTTGTAATATCGATATAGTATATAAGAACAATAATACGATATTATCTTATTTGAAATATCGATACATAGTTTTAAATGACTAAAATAACATATAGAAATATTAAAATTGGAATATAGGTATTTTATTTTTATATTACATATTTATTTCGATATTTTACACTATTGTAATATCGATATGGTATATTAGCAACAATATTCTGACATTACTTTATCGAAATATCGATATTTTGTTTGTAATGACTAAAATAACATATAGAAATATTAAAATAGGAATATCTTTATTTTATATTGATAACTAAATTTTTTTTCGAGATTTTGTATTGTTGTAATATCGATATGGAATATAAGCAACAATATTACGATATTACTTTATTGATATATCGATATTTCGTTAAAAAATATCGAAGTATCGTTTCTAATCTTTGATATCGATATTGATAACAACGTAAATATCGAAAGGAACATGAAATTATCAAAATAAAATATCGATATACCTTTTCATAAAATATTATAGTTTTCTTTCATAATATATCGATATTTCGATGAAAAAATATCGAAATACTTTTTCTAATCTACCATATTGATATTAATTACAATGCCGAATATCGAAAGGATTATGAATTTATCAATTTAAAATATCGAAAAACTATTTTTATGCTTTTTATAAAATTTCCTTAATCTTATTATACGCA
>NW_027106719.1:761374-766283 GCF_000696795.3 Halyomorpha halys
CTCACAATCAAATCAGGCATATTATCAATTTACTATAAACTATATTTTGGACTATCTTCTCTTTTCTTTTATTATTAGAAATCCTATTAAACATAATTATGAATAGTCACCAGAAATTTAGTAACTATGTTAATTGAAAACACTGAAATATGTGCACAGTGTCGGTTCAAATTTCTTGTCTACTTTAAAATCAATCGTATGATTAAAATTTTCATATATATTAACAGCTCCAAGTATTTTTCTTTTAAAAATATTATTTTCTTTGTACACAATTATTGTATTGGCAAAATTAAAATTACAGTTGTTTTTTTATGTATCCTACACCAGTCCTGTTTTATTTATTTTTTGTTGTATTAATATTTTCTTATAAATGTTATTAAATAGATTGTCCTTGATTACGGGCAGGTTGACCGAAATATTAGTCATATGAAGATATCAATAAAAGTGTTGGGACTTTATGGATATAATTTAATTTTTTTTTTTACTTTTATTGTATTCTCTTTACGATATAAAAATATCTAATTAATAAAAGTTTGTGGTATTAACAGAGGGAAAAATGACATAATATCGAAGTAGTGAAAAATAAACGAGTTTAACATCGAAATGAAAATGTACTCGTATGCATTTGTTTATATTTTTGTAGAAAAGTAGTATTTAAACTATAATATTTATTTGTTTTTGTTTAAAGGCGCAAAACATTTTGTTCATCTACGCCTAATGATATTTGTATTTTCTGTGATACAACGTGTCCAGTTGTATTTTATGTTAAAGAACGTCACCTATAAGTTATTTGTTTTGTAGCAATACAAAGAAGAATATTATTTGGTACATAAAAAGTTTCTATCAAGTCGCTTTATTGTCCTTTGAGAACACGTCATTATTTTTTATTTACGACAATTCTCCCTCTCTTATGTTCAACATCTTAGCGAATTTCTCCCTAAATAGAATTTGTTACCAAGCAGTTTGTTGAGAGTAACGGAACCAAGTACAAATGGAATTCTTGATTGTGGGGGCTTTGGACTTTTTGTAAACTTAGTTTTAAGCCAATTTCTAGACTTCTCTAAGCCTTTACTGTCTGAAAACCGCAAACTAAACCTTAACTTCATAAATTAGGGTCTAAATATTTCTTTCTGACTGATAAATTAACTGTTGAAAGACCCTTTTGGGCAGTCATGTTAGTTCCCAGTTCAGTTGTAGTTTCAGTTTTTCCTATTTGTAAAAACAATTCTGTGAAAAGAGAACGAAAACTGAGAACTAGTGAATGAATAAAAATACCTGGCGGTCGAGTATGATTATGAAGCTCAACCTCCAGGTTTCTCTACAATCAAGATTACCCACTTTATGAGGTAGGGTGGACCCAGAAGGGCTCCCGAACTCAGAGGGTTGACTCACAGCTACCCGTTTAATCAAACTTGGACAGTCAATAGCCCTAGCTGCAAGAAACATTACCACGGCTTTCGGGTAAGGGTGTTATAACGAACGGACTATTCGCCGTTTGTTTGAAAAATTTTGTCTGGTTACAGATTTGGACACCTAACCCAGAGGAAGTCCTTCACCAGCAATTGACGACGATAAACTTAGGCTTACAGTGAAAGAAAACTCTTAGCAACCAGTAAAAGGTCCAGCAACAGAACTGAACACAAGAGTATTGCCAGTTTCTCGAGACTTAAAGACTATTGGTAAAGTAAAAAAGGTAGATCTATGGGGGCCTCATCAACTCAGTGAGATGCAGCAGCTGAAGCGTTAGAAGACATTCGTTACACTAATTACTAGGTAATAAACGATTCTTTTCTCTAAAAGATAATCATGTGAGATAAAAAATTTTGCGAGAAAGGAGGCGTCGATCAGATCAGTGGTTAAATATCGACTAAAGATCGAGATGCATACCAAAACAAAATTAGCATCCAAAAAAAAAAAATCATGTTCAATTTTGATTTTTTTAGTTCTAGGATTGAAAAGTTAATAATACGTTGGAGAAAATGAAATGTTTATATATATTACAGTATAACATATTACAGTTGACCGTAAGACAAGAACTAAATTTGTAGCTGATTAGCAACAAAATATGGAATATCGCCAAAGAATACAGAAAAACTGGAAATTTAAGTATAGGTTTCTTTTGAGTCTCATTTTTTGTAAAAGAGGAACCTATAAATCAAAAGCTATCCAACGCAATAAAGTTCCAGTTGAAACATCATGAATTAAATTAAATTTTCTTCAAGAAATATGGTTTAGCTTTATAAAATCCCTCATAAGGTAGCTTGAAAGCGGACCTATAATGGAAAGTTTTTGTTATTCACTTAACAACGCTTCTACTTATGAATGTTTCTAACATTAACCCCCCCCCCTCCCAACCTATTATATGCCTCATCTAGAATAATATTTACATTTAATAAACTTTAATTTCTTATTGATAAAGAGTTACTGAGAGAACTGCATTTATAATTAAGATTATAGCATTATGGCGTATAAGGTGGGCGTGTAAGGTTGTAGGGCATAGTAACGAGCGGATCCCTAGGTAACGTTCGAGGGGTAGACCGAAACGTAGATGGGAGCATTGCGTTAAAACTGATTTAGTAGAATTGGTTTTGGAGGTGCGTCACTGAGAGATTAGTTGCGAACCTTCGGGTTTGCTGGGTCTTCATTAATGTTATTATTATTTTTCTAGCTTTTTAAAAAACATTTTCGATCGAATTTCTTAAAACAATTTAAAAGTCTCACTGACATGAGATTATTGCTTTAGGCCACTTTTTTAATTTCTATTACATAACATACCATCATAATCTGTAAAGATTTTAAATAGATAAATATGAGAATCGCATAATATATGATTTATATGAATTGCATAGAAAATTAAAAAAAGTGATCAACATAAGAAAGATAATTTGGAAAGTATAAAAGTAAATATACATAAGACACATTTAACAACTTGATATTTAAAATTAAATTAAGGCATACAAATTTATATTTTCAAATTAAATTAATTTTATTTTTAATTTTATCATCTATCCAGTTTCTTCATTGTCCAATTAATAATTATTTCGTGAGATTTAATACATTTTTACAAGATTTTTATTTTTGCTCAGATTTTGCTTGAGGTCTGGATAACTCCTAAAAAATGAATTCAAACATTCTACACTGACTTCACACCCTAATATGACAATTTATTTCCTAAATATATTTTCTGGTTAATAATTGCAAGTTTGATGTGAGGGATAACAAAATCTTTTTTAATTTTTCAGTGGGTTTAATTAGTTTTATTTTATTTTTTTGTATTTCCTCTTGATCGGACTGGTAGGCAACAAATACAGGTCTATTGTTAAAGTATTCCTTAAATGGTTGGAACAATAAAAAATAAAGGAATAGGTCAAAGAGAGAAAAAGAAAAAGTAAAATGTGAACATTGCTGATAAAAAAAAAAAAATAAATAAGTAAAACAATATTTAATATAAAATTGAGTGATACAGAAGAAAGACATAAAGAATAAGATAACTACAGAAAAATGATAAATTATTTGATAGAACAGAAAAATAAAACTTCTTTGAGAGATAAAATGAGAAGAAAATGTAACAAGTAAAAAGATGAGGATCCTTGCTGGACATAATAATAGAACTCTACAAAATAAAACTAACCTAAAGAGCTCTGAGTAGAAACAACACATTTAATAAATTACAATGGTTGATTATGTGGTGATAACAAATTGCTGTTGGTTTTAATTAATATTGGTACTAAATAATTAATATTACTAATTCAATGAGGGCTATAGAAACTGAATAATATGAATGTAGAAAAGGGTGAGATACTTGCATTTGAATATGTACAGATAGATATGCAAGTAGGTGAAATTAATGGAGATGATAAAGTTTGAGGTGAAGGTAAAACTGAAGATAGTTGAAGAAAAATAAATTAAATGGTACACTGCACACACCCTCATAATAGGTTTATACTTTATTATTATAGTAAGTTAAACAGTCTCTGGCCTCTCTTATCTATAATGCAAAGATGTTGCCAGTGCAGTGGGGAGCAATGATCTCAGCTAACAATAACTATTTTTGAACTATTATAGATGTTACAGTACATTTACAAGAATTCTATAGTATTCGACTTAAGGTTATAAGAAGCAAAATTAACAGTAAAATAAAGGTAATTTAAAAGAGGAAAGTGAGTTTGGAATTTAATTAATATAAATTTGTCAAATTAAAGTAATGGTCAAAAGTGGCCTGAACACCCACCACTCAACCACCGCGCTCACCAAATAATAATAAGTACATTAATAAAAAGTAGTAATAAAAATAAGGAGATTATTAAATGAAATGAATTATAATAATATATGCCCATTTTAAATAAACATAAGTCACAGCCGGTTTCGAACTTAGACAGCCGGTCCTTGGAGTTAGTAGGCACAGTGCCTTACTCGCTGAGCTACCCTGTTCCCATTTATATAGTAAAATAAGGAACTCCTAAGGGTTCATTTAGAGGGCAGCCCTGTGGGAGAAGAGATGTGGAGAAACAGTTCACGTTTGACGAGTATTTTGGTTAGATCAACGATAAAGAAACGCATTTTTGAACTTATCAAGTGTGTGGTTCTTTATTGTGCTATCTAATTTTATTTAAGCTTAGTGAATGTGTGTAAAACCAGATATTGAACAGTACAAAAAGCGAGATCAACTAGTTTTGAATAACTTGTCCATCTTGTAACGAAAAGTTTTCAAAGCTATTGAATTTTATTTGATTTATCAAGTAACATGAACAGCAAATTCCGTCTATCAAATAACATAAAATGTAAATACAGTTACTAATACATAATCTAATAGATCAATGCGTATATTTTGAAATTTTATATGTTTTCATCCAATCGACTATAAGTTCCTACAGCCTTACATATTGTTAGTGTTTATCAAACTATATAA
>NW_027106719.1:767255-769861 GCF_000696795.3 Halyomorpha halys
AATAATTTTTTAATCTTGCCTCCTTCGATATGTCATATGCAACAGAACATGATGCAAAACAAATTATTTTATATCTGAATGAATAAAATCTGCTGAATTTGATGGTATAAAAACTAGTGACTTAATTATTCACTCAAACTTTTTTAACTCCTCAAATAACTCAATTAATAAATTCTATAATAAAATCAGGAACATACCGGACATACTTAAAGTCTCAATTATCAGACCAATCCATAAAAAAGGCAGTACAAACTATACAGACAATTACAGAAATATTGCAAATCTATCATCGGTAAATAAAATTATAAAAAATATATTACCAACCATTTAAACATTTTTCTGGAAAAATATAAAATCAGTATAGTTTTCAAATACCATATATATTTAATATTTAATTTCATATATATTCTCTTTATTTTCCGCTACTTTCATTACTTTATTTTTATTAATTTTCATTCTGCACAATTATTTGCTTTATTCATTCTGTATATTTTTTCTTTTCTTTTTTTTATTCATTGTTTGTTATCTTACTCTTTGTAAGAAAACAAAAAAAAGAACGCTGGTTTTTTTAAAATTATTTTTGTTATTTTCTGACCGCACCCCAACTCGTCCAGCACCCACAGTTATCAACGGTCAACTATCTTCTCATCATTAATTATCATCTTCTCAGGGCTTTAACTAAGTATATTCGTTTTTCTATAATCGATATGAAAAATTAGGAAACTAGGGTAATGAAAACCATCAGTAATTTTTTGGTCATTTATAAATTTTAAAAAATAAAAAAAAATAATATATAAATTACATTAGGAATTCCTGAGTTAGCTGTGCTGAAGAACGAGGGAAATCAACAATACTCCTATAAGACAGACAAAAGGCTTTTAAAACTAAAATTCAAAAAATTGTGATTAGGTTTTTTCGATCAAAAAGCAAAACAATTTAGCAAGACATAGTGGGAAAATAACATTAATCTCCGACAATTAATACATTTTCTATCAGAAATTAATTTATCTCCTCAAAAGTAAAGTTTTTTTTTTTTATAAAGCAGTATTACTTGTTCAGATTATTTCAGAATTTTAATTTTGCTCTGTCAAATAGCCGTTACTATTTAATAAATATTTTCAATAAAAAATTGACTTAGCCTGAGCTAGGCTCGTCCAAAAAGATGATTAATTGATAATTTTTCCAAAGTGGATAAAGCGACTTTTGATTAAAAACTTCTCAATTATTGTGCTTTTAGTTTCGGGGTGAAAAAGGGCGCCATTTTTATGAAATACTGAAGATAGAATCCTACAACGGAACGTGTTTTTTCCTTATAGAAGCAGTTAAATAGGGCCTAAGTAGTTCTTTTGATCCGTTATTTTTTAAAGTAACTTTTCTTTTTACACTAATAGGAAAACTGTCCACCTTTAATAACAACTTTCCTTGATTTTTATCATAGCGTAACGAGATAAGTTCAAATGAATTCGCCCAAGGGATGAACACCCTGAGGGCAAAGTAGGTTACTCCATTCTAGAAATGGAATCCAGTTAAGGTAAACAGTTACATATTCATATATTCAGCTTCTCATCTACCGTCCGCCATCTCTTTAATATTCCATGACTGCAAAACAGTAGATGAGATTTTTATAGAACATCGCGTCGGACATCTTTACACAATAGCTAGGGGGTCTTTAATATACTTTTTATTTCAAGTTTATATGATAGGTCTAATGGAAATGGAAAACAACGTAGAATAATGGCAAACGTATATATATATATCTATATATATATACCATGCCCTCCTATCTATTCTTTTTAAAGATATATTCGTAGAATTAATCTTACGGGAAACTTCTAATCTAATAATTAAATTAATTAAATAGTTTCGTAAATAAATGTCGGTACTACGCCAGAGTGGCGTATCTTTTAATTCAGCTTTATTAGTTTTTTTTAAAATTCTTTTTGCTTATAAACGTGCTTTTATATTATCTTAACAGTCTTGCTGAATATGTGACCTAATTATTTATTTATACTTAAACATTTTATTGAAATAATTCGATCTGCAACACTGAAGGGAAATGAGTATTTGAGCTGTACGCATGGAATAACATCACATGAAGAAGATAAATAAAAATAATAATAATAATATGAATCGCTCTAAAAAAGGAAGGGTCAGGGATTTAGTACTTTGTAAGGAATTAGTGTTTAATTTTCGATATAATACAGAATTTTTGAAATTCCACTGTTCAATTTGAAAATATGTGAGGTGCTGGGGCGCACTTCAATTTTTTGACTTTTCACCAAATCTAAAAACACTAAAACTAAAAAACTAAAACTGAAAATTGTGTCACTGTCACTTTTGCCGGGCTAAAGTTGTGATGGTCTCGGATGTAAATCCTGCCATCGGACTGGTGGAGGTGCTGGTGTCAGTGCCTGGAAGAGTGGATTGGTCGAAAATTGGAGGGAGTCAAAGAACTTGACGTGCCTCTGACCAATGAACTCTGGCACTGTGGGCAGTTCTAGGAGTTGATGCAGTTCCGGGGGCTTCTTCCTCTTCCACGATGTTGTGCGGACCGTCCTCCGCAGCATGGTGTCCTGGAAACTCTGGAGGGGTCGCTGCGTGCCTTC
>NW_027106719.1:770727-774233 GCF_000696795.3 Halyomorpha halys
GATGATCTTTTCGTAAACCTTAGCGAGATGTGGTAGGAGACTTATAGCCCTGTAATGGTCGGCATCAAATCCTGTCCTCTTCAGCTTGAGGAGTGGAAACAAGATGGCATGTTCCATTTGTCTGGAAAGTACCTCAACCTCAAGCACGAATTGTACAGGTTGGTGAGCTGTGCGATTCCCTTCCTCGGTAGTTGTTTCAACAGGACTGTCTGTATCCCATCTTGACCAGGGACCCGGTTTCCATGGCATCGTCTCAAGATGGCCTTCAGTCTTCTAGGTGAGACAAACATATAGTCGTTCTCACGGGCCATGGTTGGGATTGAGACCGATGCCCCAGTCCTCGCTTCAATACACATACCATGCTACGGAATCCGCCGTGATATATTGCCCCAGATCCATCACATCGAGGTTCGTAATGGCCATGGCCAGTACACTCGAACCCAGATCCATGGAGTTAGTAGCACAGTGCTTACCCACTAAGCTAAGCCACTCACTGAATAATAATAATATTAATAAGTAAATAAATAAATAAATAATAATAAAAAAATTAAGATTAAATGAAATGGATAATAATAATGATATTACAATATATATCCGTTTTTAAATAACATCATAAGTAAGTAATAGAAATAATAGCAAAATAAGTAAACAACTAAGATAAAAATAAAATAAAATAATAAATAAACCAAATCGAAAACAAAATAAGTAAACAACTAAGATAAAAATAAAATAAAATAATAAATAAACCAAATCGAAAACAAAATAAGTCACCTAGAACAGTTATAAGCAACATTTAAATTCAGTCCTGGGAGTCCTGAACTAAGTCTTGCCACCCCTTGTGGATAACAAGTCAGGAGGTACTCCGAAATCCCAACTCTTCTTTTCCAGCCATATCAATGTATCGAGACCCAGTAGATGCTGAGTTAGGACATTAGGGATTGATTAAAAATGCAAAATAATCCATTCATCTACATCAACATTTAAAATGACATTCAAATCTGCAGTCTTAACTAAAAATTCATTTTCAGACACACCAATTTAGCGAATGGATTGACGATCTTAAAGAAAACAAATAATCAAAAGAATATTGATACATCCAAAATCAATTATTGAAAAGTTTTTTATTTTTCTTGACCCCCTTCCCAGGGGATGAGGGGAGTTATCTAGATGTAATCAACCTATTCTAACCATGGTTGGGTGTTTTGTTTTCATTTCATGGGACCGCTATAGAAATAAAAAAAGTTCACCCCTTCCCAAGACTGGATTCGAACCGGCGCTGCCGCAGTTATCAGGTTGCTAAGACCTCCGGCTCAACCACCTGAACCACGGACGGCCCTATTGAAATGTTTTATCGAATAAATATTTTATTGTAAAACAATGACAGTAAGAGGACCAATACATTTTCAAAAAAATATTTCTGAAATTTGTGTTGTACCCCAAAACGTAAAAACTGATGTTAAATGGTGTTTAGTGACTGAAAAAAAATTATAAAAATGGTCGGAACTTAAATAAAATTTCTGTTAAGAGGCTTTTTATTTTTATAAATATTAGTTAAGGAAGTATTAAAGTAAGATTGTATTAGGAATATGTATTCAAAATCGCATAAAATGACTCCTTACTTTATAGTGATGTTAATCAGAATAGTGCAATAATTTCACAGAATTACTTTTAGACTGTCTGAGCATGACCAATTTTATTTGCTAAGTCCTGCCATTTCATGGAGTATTTTTTATATATTTTATTAATGCATTTACTCATCGAGGTTTATTAGTATGTTATATAGGTTTGTTTTTTTATTTAAATATCTTCCTACAGCAGTAAAAAAACCAAATAGAACATCATATAAACTAGAGTAAATTTGCTAAAATATAAGCTCTGATAGAGCTAGTTTACGTTCAATAGCTTCTGATATACAGTTTCATAAAAAGTAATATTTCATAAAAGATATACTGAAACATAAGTAGTTGATAAATTTGTTGTGAAAAAACTTTTATCTCAGAGATCATTAAACGCACAGACATCTATTGGTACGCAAATTAAAGCTAGTTTAATTTTCTATAAAGTTGTTTATGACGTTTATTTTCGTACAGTTTTTATTAGCATATGAATATGAATTTACGCTAGACACATTTTTTCTAAACAACTAAAAATCAATTTATTTTAGCAAATGTCCTGAAAACTACTACTACTACTACTACGAAGATAGACGTCATAAACTACTTTATAACCCACTGAACTAGTTTTGAGGGGTGATAGACATAATAATAAATCTATCGGTTCCTGAGATATAGATTACAACAACGTACAATAAATTCATCACCCACTATCTTCAGTACATTTTTTATGAAACGTTGCGTTTTGATCATTTTGAAACAACAACAGATGTATTCTCCCTAACTATAGTTGGCAGACTCATCAATTTCGACTAGTAATTCTCATCAAAATAATAAAAAATTGGGGAGAGATAACTGATTTTTTCTCCTCTTGGGCTCTTGTACTAGAGGATCGACCAAGCCAGGAGGATTACCCCTGAACACTGACACAGATAGAGGAGAGATAGGTAAATACTTCGGATGGAGAGATGAAGCTCCGGGTTAAAAGTATAGTAGGATAGCTTGGGTTAGATAGATGAGGCTCCTTGGAAAGAGTTGGAAGGTTGAGCCTGCGGACTAAAAAAAAAAAATCTCATATAATTAAACGGCAATAATTATCACACTGAACTACCATGGGTGACTTATGCTATCAGTGCAAGACCTAGGTCTCTCCCACGGAGAAGATAACACAGGTCTGATGGTCCGCTTGGTCAATCACCGATCTCAAATCATACTGTCTTCCTGTTACAATTGTATTTCAAATTTTCTCGGTAATCCAATATTACCCTTACATTCTAAATGACTGTGTAGGGATCCCTTAAACAATGTATTCCATCCTCACTATAGACAATAGGAAGAAAAATAGAACGTTTCATTTAGGTCCCTACTTTTAGTCGGTCCACTCTTTGTTTGATGTTTGCGAAGTCCCTATTAATACTGCTGTATCTAGATCTTCTGACACTGACCTATTTTAGTCTGACCGACTTTAGTCTTCTGCCGGACTCCTAATGAAAATTTATTTTCATTCGTGGTAGGGAACATTTTTAATTTATCTAGTATTATTTAAGTAAACACATTGAAATATAAATATAAATCATACAGTTTTATCATACATTAGACACAATAAAGCTCGTATGAAAGCAATGTTAAAAATAAATTGAAATAGGTCTCTAGTTAGAACATTTAATTTTCTAGTTTCAATAAAAATTAAAAGAAACGTGTTAAGAATAAGTAAAGTTAAAATATATGCTATAGTTCTTACAATTCGATTGGAATGTGCTAATAATATCTGATTATGTTTTGTTTGTTTTTTTCATTGGCGCGACAGACCGTGGAGGTCCAAGGCCTTGCGCGATGTACTTAAGAAATACATCGTGCGTTTCCTGACGTGGTTTTCATAGGGTGGGTCCGTCA
>NW_027106719.1:775087-775365 GCF_000696795.3 Halyomorpha halys
GCAGGTATCCTACGAAATTCCCGTAATTTTAAGGCATCACTGAAAAAAAAATCACGGACTCTGAAGCAACTCATGAAAATATTAAATATGGAGGAAAAGGTGCCGTTGACTAGCGCACTGGGGGCCGTTTGTTTGATAAAAAAGTAGCTGTGAAGGTACGATGTTGGAAAAGAAGAAGGGATCCACAAACAAGCAGTTGTGTGAAATCCGTCCACAAGTACTCGCGAACTTGCCCGGGAGTGTGGTGCATCAAAAGATACTGTCAGTCGCGATGTAAA
>NW_027106719.1:775415-777141 GCF_000696795.3 Halyomorpha halys
TGCATCAAAAGATACTGTCAGTCGCGATGTAAAAAGTGATACAGACTGGTCCCTCACGAACTTACTCCTCAGTAATCAGCAATCATTTCCCGTCGAACCAATGAAAAGTTTAAAGAATTTCATGGGTTCGAACTCCTACCTCATCCACCTTATAGTCCAGACCTTACACTATCGGATTACTAATTTTTTTTTCGACCCATGGCACATTTACTTTAAGGGCAAAAATTTGATTTTTGAATTTTGCGGAAGTTGAAATTGAGGTCAAAGACTTCTATCCCAAAGAATGGTATCAATGTGGGATCGAGAAGAATGACCGCAGATAAAAATGGACTATACTTTGATTATTAATTGTATTTTATATTAAAGAAATAATAATACAAATATTTGCTTGAAAAGTCATTTTTTTTTTTGTGTACACTCCGTTACCATCAATTGCCGTTACTAAAATATCTCACTAAAAGGCAACCATCAATATTTTTAATACGTTGGCATCCATACACAGTACTTTATTATTGTTTCAGTAATATTATGTAACCATAAAAAGTTATTATTTTTACTTAATATATGAGATTGTTAACATTTGGTATATGTTTGATGATGATTCAGGAAGAATGGGTTACTTTAAATTAAAAGAAACTGAGTTTTAAAAGAGTACGTACGATCATTTAAAATGTTTGTTTTTGGGTGTAAAAATTCCTTTATTCAAGGAATAAAATTGAAAAATTGTTCGATTTCTATTAGTAGTTGGTGTTAGATGGTACTTTGTAATTACTCATTAAAAAGCAGAATTCATTTAGGATACGTTGGTTCTACAGTTTATAAGAAAACGACAAAAAATGCGAGCAATTAACACATACGATATTGTAGCTGCTCAGAGAGCTCTGAGCAAATACGTCATCAACTCCTAAAAAATGGTTAATTTAACACGCTCAATACACTTTCCACTTAATTCCAAATCCAAACATTCTTTTTGTAATCTCAAATGACATATTTTCTCCATTGAATGATATAAATTCTTTCTAGCATTTATAGATGGGTTTTGAAATGTTATGCTATCGTTCCTAATATCCCAGTTGACTAACAATTTCACAAAATAATTGAGTAATAATTAATTTTTACCAACAATTTCTGTCCTAGAAAGAAACATTGAAAACCCAGAACTGAGGAGATAGAAGTTTTGATCTGAATTGTAGGACCTCATCAAGAAGAATCGTCTATCAAAAGACCCCATGATAAAGATTAACAATATATAACCTACAGAGTGGTTCTTGACCACACCATCAAATGACTCCTCCATAACATCGTTGTCAAATATATCGTCAGTTTTCTGAAAAGAGAACGAATCCAACAATCTTGAGTATGTACTTTGTACTTTACCTGGTGTGAAAAAATATTTTTGGATAAAAACCTACATATTCACACTTTTTTGAGAATATGGTATATTTATAGTAAACTAATTAGTATCAATTATCAAATAATTTTAAATTACAGTGAAAAGACAAAACAAAAATTGTACATTATACTGGAAACATAAAACAATTAATACATGTATAGGAAGATGGTCAGGGTTACGGTCAAAGAAGAAACAAAAATAGTTTACAACTATTTATTTTCCGACGTTTCGCCCCACTTTGCAGGGCTTCATCAGGGATAAAAAGATACAAAATGATACAATGATAAGAATAAAAATACAAAGATAAGATACAATAATAAGAATAAAAATAAG
>NW_027106719.1:777191-782152 GCF_000696795.3 Halyomorpha halys
ACAATGGCAAGAGTAACAATTTTTTATATAAAAATACGTAAAATAGGCAGTTAAAAAATCCAGGACAATAACTGTATATTTTACGTATTTTTATTTAAACAAATTTTATTCTTGCTATTTCATTTTTTTTCTGCCAAGACTCCCATTGGAGTCCTATACTGCCAAACCATGGTTGGGGGTCAAAGTTCTTCATTTTGTGGGACCACCACTCAATGAAAAAAGTCAACGTCCCAGGCCGGATTCGAACCGGCACCGCCAATAGACATCAAATTGGTAAGACTGTGTCTTAACCACTGAGCTATGGGCGGCTCCCCTACTTTTGCTATTGTTACTTATTTTTATTCTTATTATTGTATCTTATCTTTGTGTTTTTATTCTTATCATTGTATCATTTTTTAGCCCTGATGAAGCCCTACAAAGTGTGGCGAAACGTCGGAAAATAAATAGTTGTAAACTATTTTTGTTTCTCCTTTCACCGCAACCCTGACCATCTTCCTATACATCAATTTTTACGGTCAACTATATATACATATATAAAACAATTAATAGATAATTATAGCACTTAATTTCAATATCTCCTAAAGATATTAATTTTTAAATATTATTATCATTTCATTACAAAAAATATATTTATTTTTATACAAAAAGTGACTACATGAATTTACATACTGAAAATATATTTTCTAATTTCAATAAAAAGTTCATTTTTATCACCAACTTTAACTATCACAGCGATTACAGATTTATCACTTTCCTAATTACATCACATTCACATTTTAACGAAAGAAACCGACTGTTACTAAAATTATGAATTCATAAACATATTTTGGTTATAAACAAAATTTATTACTTAAAAAAAAGTTTCAAAACGGAATTTCTTCTGATTATGTTATCAATTTCAGAAAACCCTTTTTGTAACCACGGTAGCCCTCCAAGTCAGCAATAACCTTAAATACTTGTCTTCTATACCTCTAATTAATTATTTCACAAAAAAAAAAAATTTTTTTGACCTTGCATACTCTATGGTTATCTTCTCAATAATTATACGAACATCGCCTGTCAATTAGGAAGAAATTAAGAAGTTTAAAAAGAAAAAAAGTCCTAATTTTTTAAGATTATTACTTATAAATTATATGCTATTACATATACACAATCATATAAATTCGAATTAGTATCAAGCAGTACTGATCCAAGCAGAAATAATTCCTTAAGTGCTATTAGTACTACAGAAATTATCTATTGCCGAGATAAATACATATAATGCAGCCATTTTGATGTCTACATTAAAAAAATATTTCGATACCGATGCGACTTTGAACTTTTTAAAGTCTACTAAACAGGATTCACTTTGATACTAACTTCATAATTCGTGTCAACATTCAATAATGATTTACTTTTTTTGTTTTTACCCCGGGTCAGATCCTAATGCGGAATTAAATCTGTAACCAACAAATTTTAATTAAAATGGGAGGGTCGAGTTTCATTTCGTGGGACCAGAACAAAATAAGTCAACACACCCAGGCCAGAATCGAACGGCACCGATGCTGATGTGTTTGTTAAGGTGACGCCTAAGCTCACGCGCCTATAACGGATTCTTATTATTTACTTTCTGTTTTAATTCAATATTTTCACACAATGGTTAACAATTTAAAAATAATATCTACCTTTTTCTTGTTCGAATGTTATTTCCAAAACTGGAGGTAACAACGGGACAAGATATTTTTCTGATGAAGACGGGCTCGTCCTAATATTTGACTATAGGTGATTCTTTATTCTTAGGAATATTTTCAATCGGCAAACACATAAAAATAAGTTTTTTTATTTAATTATTTATTTTTTACTAGGGAAACGAAAAATCAGACCAATAGATTAATAAGTCGTATAATTTATTTTAATAAATAGGTCAGAATGTCTCCTTTATTTGGCCGTTTGCAACATGTCTTCCATTTCTTCAGGAACCGACAAATATTTGCCTATATAATTGTTTTAATTTACAAATAAATATACAGGCATACATGTGTATTGTATTGCAATCGATTTAAAGATTTGTCTAATTTTAACTTTAAAGTATTATTATTTAACCAGAGAACTTATTTAATTAAAATCCTGATTTGCAATAAATATATTTAAAGTAATTTTGAATATATTTAGTTTTTCTTTTGACATATGATGGAAAAAATCTCAATTCTACAATTATGAGATTCTGTTGTTCAATTTTCATTCATCATGCATAATGACACTTTTTTATCCTTTTCATGCTATGTCTCAGATTCCCCAAAATCACTTTGATTCATTCATAGTTTGATCTTTTAATATACTTTATGGTGTATTATTCAACTTATTACTGTACAACTATTTCTCTAGTAATTCTAATAAGTACGATGCTTAAATATTTTAGCTCTACATTATCTAAAAAGTAACTAATTCTAGAAGAAACAAAAACAAAGAGGTTGTATATAGAACATTTATATTTTTCTTTCCTCAGTTGCAGAATTATTTGCACCTACATATAGAAATCTAAAAATTATAATTTACAACAGTAATATTGTTCAATATGTTCTTCCTGAATTGGAAACGTGGCATTGTATAGTAATATAATGGAGATTTATGTGATCTGGTAACAGGAACAGAAATTATGATTTTTTTTTTACTTCATGGATATAAGTTTTAGTTTAGTCAGAGAGCATTTAAGAGAAAGTTTAGTCGAAGTCGTAAATTTTGGTATATCTCAGTTTTTTGGTTCATAGAACACTAATCACTCTTAGCTGGTTTATATAATAGCTAGAACCTAATTTTTTTTATTTAAAAAAAACACTAAAGCGTTGACACTTTTGTTTATTGGTCTATGTGTTGGAAACTATTTTATTTTGAAAAAAGTGTACGACTGTTTTGGTTGGGAAATAAAAATATAGTTTGGAAAACACAATAACAAAAAAAAATCATTTGATTCCATATTGAATATCGTAATTCAATAAATCCCAAACTTTTTCAACTCATCCTGAGTAAACTTCCTTTTCTTGTTTCCTTTATGCTCTTGTTTAACAGATAGTTCTGATCATAGGACAAGTATGATCAGAAAAATTTGATGTAACAAAATAGGTTCAACATGCTTCTTTACAAAAAAAAACAACAGTAGAACAGAGTAAATTAAAAGAACAATCTAGAGAGAGCTGAAAAGATGCGATTAAGTTAGAATTGACAAATATTTCACAACGCGTTAACTTCTATTTCAACAATTTTGTGACTTTTACTACTTCCAGCGTTCTCCTTTGATATTTAGGATTACATTTGGATAACAATAATTATGATACCCAATTGTTTATTTGTTTGTGATTTAGACATCGAACTTGTATATTTTTTTTTTAATTATACGTTTTAGACAGTAAGTATTAGTACCTCTATAAGCAATTCTGCCACATAATTTACACTGGAGTCACGATATATTATACTAGTAACTTCTTTAACCTTTTTAGGCGGATTATTGACATGAGAGAATAATAAACTCACTTCGAAAACTTCGCTATTTCCATAACTTTTTATAGGGATTAAAAAAGCTAAATATTATAATTTGTTAACTGCGCTGAAGAATTGGATTAATACTCATCAGTAAAGTTCTGGATACACCAAAAATCAAAGAATATATTTTAATAGTTGCAATAGAATTTTTAATGTAACAATAGTTAGTATGTGCATATCTGCACAATTGTGTATAATTCATTGATAATTTACATTAAAACAAATACAAGCTTAAAGGCTGAAGAATGCAACATTTTAATAAATTATTACTGTTTTTGTATTATTATATATTATAATTGGAGGTTGGATTTTTCGTGTTCTGATTTTCTTTTCAAAAATGTAGACTATTTCTTTTTTTATTAAACCTACTAATCATATAAAAATGTTAAACATGCTAGTTGCAAAAGCAAATGTTTGATTTACATATTTAAAATATTATATCACATATTTAGTATCATACATATTACATTGTATTTTTGTAACTAAATCTGATAATTTCTGTATAACTGTTTTGAAATCAATGTTGTTGGGGTTCAATGCAGGTAAATAGCCTGCATTTCTCTGCCATAATTGTCACAACCAGCTCCAATGGGATATGGCTGTTGAATGTAGCTTGAATAAATACCTGCTCCTTTGTTGATTCCTGACAGACGCATCTGTGCGAAGTAATGAGCAGCCATTTCTCTATGAGGTAAAGCTCATGAATAGTTTTAAGAGCTGCAGGTATAAGCTTCTAAGCTAAGGTTCTGGGAAATATTTCTTGGTCCGATTTCATGATTTAAATCATGTTACTTATGTAATCATATAAATTAACCGAAACATTTGGCGTGAGTCAGGGATCGACAAACCTAGACTAGCCACATGTAGTAACACTTTTGAGAATATCGTTGAGGCTCTTCGATAAAATTAGAAATTCGGGGAATAACATTTTGTTATATATTTTAAATATCATGATTTTGCTACTTGTATTATGTATGTATGTATGTATGTATGCGTCTCATGACGAGGTTTTCATAGGACGGTTCGTCAGTCCCACGCCTATTTTTGTGAGTGCCACCCATTGGCTTACGGGCCTCACAAATGCCTGGGGGGGGGGGATTGTAAGTGTATATTGCATATTTATATGCTTGAAAAATCCCGGGTAGGGCCGGGGACTCGACCTCGTAAACCTTCGGGTTGGTATTTTTTTTTTTATTTATTTATTTATTTAGTTAATTTAACTTACAACTGTAGAAAATAATACAATAAGTAAATATGTTATATGTTTCATATACACTTGAAAATCTAGGGAAGGAACCACCCATCGGTGGTACTTCAAACATTAATTTAAATTAGAAGGTCCCGTGGCCATCTTCTTTTCACACGCCTCGGAGGATTATCAGGGATTGTTAAGGATGAAAGATTAAGAATTAATGGGTTAGGATGGTTAAGGAGTTTGGAATGAA
>NW_027106719.1:783207-785957 GCF_000696795.3 Halyomorpha halys
AAAAAATGGAATCATGTTACTGTTCATCAGACTAATCAAGCCTTTTAACTTGTTTTCTGAAAGGAATGAGAAAAAATTTAAATCGTTCTTTGGGTACGATAATGAGGAAAATAACAATTAGCTCGTTATGTCAACTGAAATAAATATTTGTTGGAGTAAAATGACACAAAGAATATTCAAACCACTGTGGTACTGAAAACAAGTTCTAATATTGTCATAAACAGTTGTTGAGTCGATATCTTTCCATACAAAGTATAGCGCGCTTTGTTTTCTAAAAAACAATTGACAATGGTGTCTTTATTTCACCGACGGAAAAGCTAAATAAGACTTTCTTTCCATGACGAATTTTGTAAATACAATCAGGTGCTATACAATTAACTGGAAAATTCATTTTCCCGCCAAGAAAATAAAGCCAATTTCACCAAAAAATTATTGTTGTGTCATCAATCTTCCCGGACAGCGACACATATCCATACATGAAATATTATTCATGTAGTAAAGATAATTTGTAATTAATTTTCTATTTCATATTAGATACAATATTTACCTAAGACCGGTTTGATATTTTATAGACATGGATATATTTCCAAATACTGATTAAAGTTGTCTTTATTTTAACAAGTGAATTAGGGAATTTACTAGTTTTAATCGTATATGATTCCTACTAATATATGAGTCATACCTATAGTTTATAATAAAAAAACGAAGTTATGCGACCAAGACAACAATTGAGTATATCTAACCTGACACAGTTAAGATTCCCACTAAAATTTCCGTTTTCCTTTCATACTATTTGCACTCCGTTTAAATTAATTATTATTATTATTTTTTTTGTCTTGAATTGAAATTTACAACTGTACATAATTATCTTACGTAAGTTATTATTGAGTGATACCGGCGTGTAGGGAAACTACCCATTGGTAACACACTAATGACATTTTTACATTTGTAGGTTTCGTGATCATCTTCTTTTCTGGGGCCTCGGAGGATTAGAAGAAATAGAAGAGGTAACAAGGTTAGAAAGTATGGTTAAATGAATGGTTAAGGAGTTCATAATGGAATGAATAATATCTGGTTCAGGCTAGATCACGTACATATGGTACTTATATATGATTTTATTTGTACATAGTAAGGAGCATTGAGAAATTTACGAAGGATTTTTGTTTGTAAGGAATTCGAAGGTTTAGTGGAGTCCCAAAGCTCAACTCTGTATGTCCATATTGGCCTTATTACAGTCATGTAGATCAGTTGTTTGTTTAGTAATTGTTGTGATAATATAAATCAACGTTTCCTGTTTTTTTTCAGTCTTGTGAGTGGATTCCAGGTTAGTCGTTTGTCCAGATGTAATCCAAGGTAGTGGATCTGTTCGACATGGGTAAGAGCAACATTATTATTAAAGGGTACAGTAGGGCAGTCGGTAGGTTCACGACGAGGGGTAAAGGTGATTTGATGGGATTTCAAAATAAATATTATAAAATGTAACGAATCGGTACGTTAACGAAAAATTATTGTTAGGTAAGCAATCATAAGATAACAAACTATTGAACGAAGAAAAATATCCTAATTGCCAAATTAGTGTTTTTTTCTAGCTAGTTTATAAAAAAAAAGTCCAGTAAGTAATGATGGTCACTCAAAATAGTTGGCACTCATAATTGTTTTTCGATTGGACGCATAATTTACCCCAACATTTGCAGCATCAAGGAGCCAGGAGATTCCAAGTCCGAATATTTATTTTAAAATATAACGATGAGTGAGAGGGAACATATTGACATTAATTTCATTGAATGAAGATCGTTCCTAATAAAACAAAGATTAAAAATAGGATTTTATTGATACTACTCTTTGAAAAAAAAATATTACTCTCAAGTTAACACAATACTTCAAATTCGAAAGAGATAAAAAAATAAATATACATCATATTGTAAAAAAAAAATATCTGTACCGCTAAAACCCATGAAGGATCAGGGGTGCAGCACTTTGTAATTGAAGTATTGTTACTATACCAACGGTTGTGAAAGGAGGAGATTTAGTAAGAATCATGCTTGATTGAAGGTAGGATACCCTCTTTACAAGGCTGATTGAACCCTGCGTGGAGCCTGAAAGGGCTCTGGAACCCACAGGGTTGACTCACGGCAACAGTGAAATAGAAAATAATTATCTACCACAGCCACATTCGAACCCCGGTGCTTGGAGGTAGTACAGTTCCTTACAAATGATCTAGCCACTTCTATATGTCATATTATATTAGTAGAAAATATTTTAATATAAGTAGGAAATAATTGTTAGGAATTTAAGGTTCTTTCTCTCCCTCCATTCTAACAATTTATTGCAGTAACGTCCTTTATTACTATATATTTTTAAAAATAATCATCCCCTAGATCTTTCGCAAATATCAACAAGGCCATAGCCATAGAGGGAGTTCTTGCGAAATAGCTAAATTTCCCTTGAGACTGTCTTACCAACGATATACAATATTTTCTATTTTTATTCCGACTTTACGAAAAAGAATGATATAATAGTATATCTAGAATGGTATAAAAATATATAATGGTATATAAACAAAAGAATGATATATATATATATATATATGCGTTTCGTTTTACTTTAAAATGTAAAATAATAAACAATGTAACAAATTATATATACTCAAATATTTTGTACTGTAAACATTTAATATATGTAGTATGCCTTTCATGCTATGGAACATGTATAGAGGAAATAAACTATAATTATATTATTTCAAAATTTTT
>NW_027106719.1:786007-796850 GCF_000696795.3 Halyomorpha halys
TACAGCAGTTCACACGTGTTACATCTTCTTCTTTCTTCTCTTTTTTGACATTTGACTTTCGCCGATACTTAACTTATATATATATTTATAATACCCTTGAGTGCAACTATTAAAACTTACCGATGGTAAATGCAATAATCATTTACCTAATAAATGTTACTCGGAAGAAGTAAATGTAAATGAAATATTAATGAAAACCATAATCATCTGAAACTGAGAACTAAAAAAACTACAACTCTTTCTAATACAATAAAAATAATAAACATTTACATGATATGATACATGAAAAATATATTTTTTAATTTGTATTCCTATTAACCTTCTAATTAAAATTTAACATAACAGCTCCTAATTCTGGTTTGCCCATAATAAAAACACCTATCCACGTCTCCATTTAAAAATAATCCACTCCACTCAGTAAACATTATATAACACAGGTGCAGTTATAGAATTATAACTTACTTTTGCTTAAGTAAGTAATAATATTGCATAAGTAATACGCTTAGTAGTAATAATAGTAGTTTTAGCAAAATTGGGACACTACAACAAGGATATGAACAATACATATATACTTATAAATATCTCTTGTAATCTACTTTGTTAATAAACTTTGTTGTACTAGATCTGAATCTAACCAGCGTATATATATATAATATATGATTTATAGCAGTGAAAACAACAAAGACTTTCAAAAGAGTATATTGTACTTTTAGTTCAAATAATACACTTGAAGTATAAAATGCCAATATATATAAAGAACCGTCGTGGAGACCAGGTATAGAAAGACTGCAACCATAAACAATCCAAAATATTTTTAAATAAAAACCACACTTAATTCTAGGAAGCCGTATGCTATGTGGTTGGCTACCAGGCTGAGGTATGAGCTCTCACAGAGTTACTTAAAACTTATCATTATACAAAGAAATAACAGGCATAATGCGAAAAAATTAATATGAATACAAATTGAGAAAACATCATATCCTATAACAAATCAATTTTAACTCCTAACTGCTTAAGATGCATCTGGTAAAAAAATGGTAAAGTCCCTAAAAATGCTTTTTCAAAAGGTTTGGGGCCCAAATGGCATTTCAAGTGCTTATCTCAAGAATGGGAAACAGTATCATTATCCCAATACCAAGGTAAGGAAGCCAAAGTGAATGCAGAAACATCTTGTTCTTCGATTTTCCTATTTAAATGGCCTAGTTTGGGAATGACAAAATAAATTCAGCGTTATTCATGAGATCCTCCAGGTCGCCGTACAGCTTGGTCACCAAGTCAGTATGTTGAAGCCATCTGTGCTTCCGTTTTTTCTCCATTGGAACACATGTTGGTAGAATGTGCTAGGTTGTCTGTTCTCCCCTTCCACATTCACAAAGAGGACTAGAACTGATTTTGAATTTATTATGGAGGTAAGCGTTGAACCGGTTATGTCCAGTTCTTAAGCGAAATATCAGGACTTGTTCTTTTCTGGAAAGTTGGTAATATGGATCCCGTGGTTTGAAGTCCGGATGCTCATCAATCCACCTCTGTGGGAACTATAGTCAAATCAAAGTTAAGTTAAGTTCAGTAGAAGAGATAATGAATTTTGTTGTAGAAGAGATAAATTGAATTTTCCAATTCACGCCGTTTTCCAATTTCAGGTGCTTTTTAAATATTGCTCCATTAAACTAGCGTAAGTCTCCTCTTCCCGTTTTAAGCAAATATTTCATAAGTAGTATAGGACTGTTGCTTCCTGTGTGTCTTAGTGGGGCGGGTCCGGCCGGGGAGGACTGCCTTTTTTTATGATCTCCACTTGTTAGATTGTGACATGTGCATCGACCAACCTACTTGCTATAATTGTCTATTTGAAAAATTCAGATAAGTAAGGCTACCACGGAGGGCAGGAGAGGAGGGTAGCAAATACGAACACGTATCTAGGTAAAATTATAAGCAAAGATGGTAAAATAGATTATGGGTTCTATAGTGAGTGATAAAATCCAGTGTACACAGATATTCAAAACAATCATAGGCAAGCAGGACGTACGTAGATAAGTTAAACTAAAACAATTTAAGTCGGTATTGCTTCTAATGCTCCTGTATGGATCGGAATGTTGGACCAATACATACAATTAAGTTTGAATTTACTTATTTTTCTAGGCACACCCGTGCTATATTTAGGTCTGCCGATCAGGAAGGACAGTCAATTCCAACCAGATACCGATGAGGTCGAAAATATGGCAACAGAAAGCGATTCCAGACATTTTATTAATGATCAATGGGGGTAGGCTGGAGCTTAGTCCCTCATCCATCATCCTAACTTGTATTATATTATTTTCCACCCTTCTTATCATTACTAAACGGTTTATTCAGGAGAGGGGGAAGGAAGAAGGGAAAGGACACAAAAGTATTCATGTTTTTTTAGGGTACATCTTAATCATGTTAGATTGATCCGGCATTACGTAGCAAATCTAATGTTATCTCAAGATCTTTTATTTATTTTTTCTAACCGAACATTCTATTCAAATTGTAATGACGCAGAGAAAATTAAGTAGACATGCTATTTTATTTATTTTACAACACATTTTCGCCTAAAATTTATATTTAATTAAGTATCTTCCTAATATTATAAGTTTGCTAGATGCAGAGTGATAATCTGAGTGAAATAAAATGTTATTAGTCCAAACAAGGCAGAAAAGACCAAGAAAAAGAAAAAAATTTTTATCAGGTTTGTTGTGTACAAGTAGAATAGGTAAAAAAAAACGGATTAGAATAAACCTGCAGACTCGAGATTTTTAGTGGATTTGCCACTTAGTAATAGAAAACAACCAATTATAAAGTAATTAACTATAAATACATGTATTTGTTAATCTACTTTGTTAATAAATTTTGGTGTAGATCGTTACATTTATATTATTACGGTGGATACTCATGAGTGGAGAATTCATCTACCTTCTACAGCAAAAGTGGCCGAACAGTAATGATTTTGTGTTATGTCTCGCTCTCTAGATCTAAAGAACGACTGGAATTTTTTGTTTAGAGTGAAATTAAAACAAAAATTACAAACAATGACTTTAATTTTTTTAATAAGTATAATTGAAACTTAAAATTCAAAAAATATATCTAGTCCTGTAAGGCCTCTGCTACTGTGGAAGAAGGATGACGAAACCTGTTTTAATACTTTATCTTGGACCAACATTAGATATTGATACAAATTTTTTCTTATTAATGATGCAGATGGATCAATTTTTTTTATTATAATCTAATTAAGTCTTAAGAAGTGAATATCTTCTTAAAGTTGACGGACATACCTTCAATAGAGAATATTTTATTTTTGTTGAGATCTTTTACTTATATGTTTTAGTGATTAAGACACCTAACTATGAAACTATCTGAATATTTGTATTGCTATTTTGATGTTGGCTATGGATTAACAAAACTTCATTGTTTATATGTCACTCCTTTTAAGGAAATAATATTTTTGCAGCACTAGGCGGTTTTACAATAATAAAATGAGAGATAAAAAATGCCTAATTTTTCATCAGTAAATGGTGGACAACGTTGAGCATAAGATAGAAATACTGATTCTTATCATATATATCATATTTGCCAAGATGTCTAGTATAAGTCAACACGATATGCACGCTACGCTAGAACGACTAGACTTTCGTTCTTTAATTATTAATGTTGAATTTGATTAGTGAAGGAATAAAGTGACTTATGAATTGAAAATAATATTTATAGTCAAATACCATATTAGAAAAGATTAAAAATTAGGAAATAAATCATTTTGCAATTGGGTTCTTCCATGCTATTATTTGTTTATATATGTATTATGATAATAATAATAAATGTGTAGTAAACCCAAATATTCGATGCCGATACCACCATTTGCTGGCTTTACAAATCTACACAATGACACCTATCCAAACACAAATTAATCAACCTAGAAGCTATCCTACCACCTAGGCTTTGGTATACTTGTTCTATGATGGCCCGTCAGTTCAGACTTTATTAACACTTTAGGGATTCGTTCGTTACCGAGCCCTACAATCTTACACACCCATCGTATTCACAGTCATACTATAACCTGAATTATATATACTGGGTACTGTATATATTTATAGATAGTTTAATGAATAGAGTCTGTATTCTGTGCTTTATAGTTATTATAAACTGGCTTTCTTAACAAATCGTAAATGACCTAGATTTGCGCTATCCTCTGATGCAAAGCTTTTACAAATGCGCCTCCACATCATCCAACCAATAGTAACCTGAGTTTATCACGCTTCGTTTGTATCCCAGGATTACCAGCAAACAGGATTAACTTTGAATAGAAGTCTGGCCATCTACGTTTACTTTTCCTAATGATTACCACTATATCTGTTTGCCAATGCCATTAGTACTGCATCTAATAGTCTTGGTAACATTTAGATTAACATGGCCACAAAAGATTCTAAAATAATTTCTATTGATTTCAATAATTTTTTTTAGGTTAAAAACTTAAAAAAAAAAAAATATTTTATTCTAAATTATCGTAATGTTGCACAACATTTCGGAACTATTGTCCCATATTCATGTAGTATAATAAACCTACAAATAATAATTCAACAACAATCCTTATACATATGTATTTATAATTCAAATAAATATATTTACCTCATAATTAGTCAAGCTTTTAATTCCACAAAGGAAATTATGTCATTATCTACATGGCTGAAAAAAATTGCTTTACACGGTTTATTTTTATTGTTATCATTCATTATTGGTGCAATCTTCTCTCTCTTTATATTGAAATATGCGCATTGTTATGCAAACTTTTTTAAGCAAAGGCGTTCATTTGTAAAAGAAAAACTTGTATATACAATCTTTGTTAGACAATGGTTCGTTTGTTGAATTATGTTTAATAATAAAAGAAATTTCGTAAACCAGAAATGGTTTTTTATCCAGTCCAGATTTTAACCAGCACTTCTCTTTTCTTTACTCCCTTTCTGTCCATTTCTGACATACGGAAGTGGAGGGTCATCCTGGAGGTTAGTTCTAAATAAGATTGGAGCGTCGTATTTTCATTCTGTGGAGCCGCTGTCAGATAAAAGTCAATCTACCCAAGCTGTAATCGAATTGGCGCCGCTGCAGTTTTGACGTTACTAAGATGACGCCTTAACATATTCGCCTACAATTTTTGATGTTACATATATTAGTTCTTAGGGGCTAATTCAACAACTTTTATATTTATTTAATTAAAAAAAAACAGTTACCCAAAAAATCGAAATAAGAGAAACCTATATAATTAAAAATAATATTCTTAAACTTTAAATTATAGTTATCATGGCTTGATATTTCCAATGTTCTCATTAATCTGCGCGATGTTTCAATTTCAGCGATTTATAACCATAGAACGACACACTGGGCTGTCACATACCCCAGCACTTTTTAAATTTTGAATAATTCCTACATGTGTAGCTCTATTGCTAAACCCCGCCATGTAAATAACTGTCATTCATAACATAATTGATTCTGATTATCTGCTGCCATGTGTCAGTCTTGTTTTTCTATTTATTGTGATTTGAACTAGTCTTGGAGTATCTCACACCCCAGAGTGTCCTTAGTGTAAGAAAATAATAAATCCGGTAAACTCTCATTAGAGGAGCTTTTCTCTACAAAAAGGGACCATCCTTTATTTCGAGACACCATACCCATGAATTGGTCCAGCTTCCTCTCATACTGCTTGAGATTTGATGATAAACTAAATAGACAAGAGAGGAAGGCTAATGACAAAATGGCACCCAACCAACAATGCAAGATGATGCAGTCATTGAAGAATCTGGTAAACCACAAGTCACACATGATTACAATTTAAATAAAGGATGAACAGATACTTTTGACCAAATGTGTAAGGGGTACTCAACGGCCAGAAAAACAAGGAGGTGGCCACTCAGTTGTTTTTTTTTGAATGTTGGATCATGTCGGGGTGAACAGTATGATATTGTTTACTCTGGTAAAGTGGGAAAATAAAATGAAACGCAAAGACTTCCTTTTTGGTCTGGGATATTCACTTCTGGAACCCTGCCTAAAGAGGAGGCTACAGGCAGAGGCACTTCGTCGTTCACTGCGTCTAGCTATTGAAGATATTTTAGGTACAGAGGCGGAAACAAATAAACATACGATCTTGGAGAAACAAGTAAGGTGTTCTTTCTGTGAAAGGGGAAAGGACAGAAAGACGAAATTGACATGTCTGCAATGTAAGAGACCTATTTGCAATGAACACAGGGCGGCAATATGTCTGCATTGTAGTGTGTGAAAGAGGTCCCTTCGGGGCCCCCACTATGTATTTTATTCATTTTTAATTTTAAAAATGACTTTTCTACCTCGTTTTATGATCCATTTACTTCGTATTTATCTGTATTTAAGAGCCATACAAATTATTTTTTTTATTTAGGAACAACAATTAATTTTTATTCATTTTTTAGCTAGTTGGCTCGTGAAATTTTGCAATATGTGATTTTTGGAAATACATATGTACATAACCCATTTTGAAATGATTTATTTTTGTTACCTAGACCACTTAGTTATTTTAAAATGCATTATAAGCATTGTAGGTTATATCACTTATATTTTATACCAATTCATATGTTGGTGTGTATCACACCCCAGAGTGTCAGATTAAGTTGACTTATAGAAGTGTGTCATTCTAGGGCTAATTGAGGAAGTAGAGGACGACTTGAGATACATTGTATCTCGGATTTATATCTATGCATTCAAATGCCCCAGGAGGATAAAATGAAACGAAGTTCAATTATTCCTTCTATAAAAACATTCAGACTAAACCATCATATCTTTTTTTTATTTATTGGAATTTTCAACTTTATTGAAATTAAAAATAAAAAACATTCAAATGTGTGTGGTGGTACAATGACATGCACTTGTAGAGATTTTTTTTTTGGAGCTTATCTTTTACATGTTCACTTACAAGATGCGAAAGGTTAACTAACCTATTACAGCCAGAGTGGGACGTGGGAGGTCGAGTTTTATTCTGTGGGCCGCCTCGAAATAAAATCAACCCGTCCTAGGCGCATTTAAACGGGCTCAGCCGTCGAGCTTGCTTAGGTAATGGCTCAACTTAATCGGCTACGGTTAAGGTCTCACTTATGAGGAAGTTACCCCTTGCTAACATCCCATTTACATTCTTCATGTTATTTAAAAAATAAAAATTTAAATAAACTTTAAATTATATTAAAGTAAGCTAGACAGTTCTCAATGCGGAGGCTGCTAAATATTCTGGTCCACAGTGGCAGTTCATGGTCTGTGGCAACAAGAATGAAATTCACACAAATAAAATCATGATAGTGTAAGATTTTATGAGCACTTCCCTGATGCTTCACAATACTAAACTCAAAAGTACGGTGTAAAATGCTCGTAACAAAAAAAAAACGCCATTGGTATTCCTTGTTTTGCAACACCAGTAAAAACAATGTAAAACATGCTGTTTCAAAACAACCAGAAGTCTTACTGCGGTAGGAGTGTATAGGTTCCTTCAAAATAGTCTCTAACTTACTCGTAAAACTAAATAAAGTTTATGAAGTCAGTGTTAGGACATGAAATAAAACATAGTACTAAAAAGATTTTTGTTTTTAATTCTACCTTTCTACACGCTCTTCAATTTTTATTTAAAAAAACTATCCAGTATTTACTAAACAATATTAAAAAAAAATTAAAATCTGTACCTCTACAATCCATGAAGGGTCAGGGGTTCAGTAATTTTAGGAAGGGCTGTTACTAGACCAACGGTTGTGAAAGGAGGTGATTTGGTCAAAATCACGCTCGACCGCCAGATTTTTGCCCAATTAAGGTTACCAAATTTATGAGGCTGGATGGACCCCAGGAGGGCTCAAGAACTCACAGGGTTGACTAACGGCAACCGTGAAATAGAAAACAATTTTCTCCCCAGCCGGATTCGAACCTTAGAGTTAAAAGCATCGCACCTTCCCACGGTGCCACCGCGCTCCCATTACTCACTATAGTTATTAAATACTTAATTTACTAATTAACACGTTAAACACTGCTTCAGTACTTATAATTCTTGTTCAAAACAAGATTAAATCATGTTAAATACATATATTGAATAAATAAGTATTTACTAAACGTTTCCAACTTCACTAACGAATACATTTTAAAAAATATCTTCATGATATAAACATAAATAAAAAAATAATAAGTCAAATAAAAGAGGAATGAATATTAAACATAAGTGGTTCCCTTTAATTTTCTCTTGAAATGTCTTTTTTTTTTAATATTTATTGACATGAATTCTTCGAAGAGGATGATTCGGTCTTCCTGAGTCTTAGATTTCAAAATTTTAGCTAAGGACAAGGTAGAAAGTTTTTTTTAAAATAAATAATTTAATTTTTATCCATTATAGTCTCAACACATTTTATTTTATTTACAAGTCCGACGTTTCGGCCAAGGGACAATCTTAATACAATTTTTGAACTAAATGATTTAAAAACTCAACTTCATTCTGATATTTTGCTCAGGTCAAATAAAAAATTTCTAATTAGTAAATTTCTACATTAAAACAAAAATTAAAATTCATTTATCATAGTCACTTAGTTGTTATTACTTCATCACAACAATCAAGTTCTGAAACTCCGATCATGTCAGTATTTATACCACTTTACAAAATACATTGACTGAATAAAATGTTTCTCCATTTGTTTATACTGCTTTATCGTACATGCTATGAGCATTGGTCTTGATAAGTAAACAAGACGCGTACTTTATGACGATTCACAAGTAAGATAAGGTACAAAACAAGCTAACATACAAAACAGGCTATTCGTAGGTACGCAAAAATCACATCAGCTCTCCACACAGTATAAAAGGTTCCCAGCTAAGATAGTTTAAGATAAAAATCAAATCACGGACATGGTCAAGCAGATCTTCATGCTCTATGCCTGAAGAGAATTGGATTAAATGGGAATTAAAATATTTTAACCGAAATTTAGAGAATATGACTGCCGACTATAGGTAAAAAATAAACAATAAGTTTTGCATTAATATAAAATTTAATTTAAAATAAAAATTTAGTGCTGTCACGTAGACAATAATGTTCATCGGACGTGAAGTATAAAATCTTACAAAGCTTTATGGCTAGGTGATATTTAACTATATATAGGCGAGTTTATGGCCTTGGTTATTATTTTTCAATATAACATAGGTTTCATTTTAAAATTCTCCACAGTATTGCAAAAAAATATGAAAAGGAGATATAATAACAAATATTTTATCACAGTAACGTTTATATTGTTTCAAAAGTTCAGTTCTTATTAATTTTATCCTTAGGGACAAAAAGCCAATACGCTTTTTGGAAGTAAAGTATTACGTAAAATATTCGGACCGAAAAAAAGATGAATTAGCAAGGGAATTTAGAGGGCTGCACAATGCTGAATTAAGGGAACTGCACCCAGTAAATATAATTCAATATAAGATGTATGTAGAGAACGATCGAACCTTCATAATTTATTAATTTGGTCTTTTAACTTTAAATCTTTATTTACACTGGCCAATTATTCCATCGAACAAAAAGATAATTTTTAATTTAAGGATTCCTACATATTTTCTCATCATCCGCTCCTTTCTTACAAATAGATTATTCCAAGTAACCCACAATGGTTCCTATTCATCCCTCTATTTTCAATCCGCTGGTGTTCCTCAAGGTACTATCCTCGGTCCCATCCTCTACACCGTCTATAAAGCTGAAATCCCAACAACTCCTAACACTATCCTCCTTACCACGTATGCTGATGACACATGTGTGCTCACAGTTAGTAATAACCCTTTGATTGCATCCCAAACTCTCCAGTCCCATATCACAATCCTCGAAGAATGGTATCGAAATTGGAGAATAAAAATAAATCACAACAAATCCCATCAAATCACATTTACTCTTCGTCGTAAACCTGCCGATTGCCCTACAGTATAATTTAATAATGTGGCTCTTACCTCTGTAGAACAGATTCGTTATCTTGGACTACGCCCTGACAAGCGACTAACCTGGAATCCTCACACAAGACTGAAAAAACAGAAAAGTGCACGCAGATTTCGACTATAACAGCACTTACTAGACAAACGTTCTAAACTTCCAACTCATTACAAAAGACTGATTTACATAACAATAATGCCCATCTGGACATACGGAGTTGAGCTTTGGGGCTCCACCCACTAAACCTTCGAATTCCTCTCGTATCCAATCCTTACAATCCAAAATCCATCGTAAAATCCTCAATGATTCTTATTTTGTTACTAATAAAACCATCCATAAAGACCTAAATGTTTCTTAAGTAACCGATCTTGCCCGATCCGATATCATTCCTTCCATTATAAACTCCCTAATCACCCAAACCCACCAGTTTCTATCCTTGCTTCCTCTTCCGTTCCTGGCAATCCTCCGAGGCACCTGAAAAGAAGATTGCCTCGTGACCTTATATTGTAAAATGTTTTTAGAGTTCTACTACTGGATAGTTTCTCTACATTCTGTATCATATCATTATGTCATTATGATCAAATTTACGAGGGTGGAGCGGCATAGCACCCTCATAGCATAAATGGTCACATGCACAGCGCCTTCTCTCAGAGTTATATTAATTTTAATAAACCAGTATAATTGTAATTGTGATGAACAACGCCTTAAGGTTTTCGAAAATAAAATATTCGAACCGAATAAGGATTAACAGGAGAATTTAGAAGACTACACAACGCTGAATTAAGAGACATACACCCGGTAAATATAATTCAAGTTATTGCATTGTGGCGTATAAGATGGGTATGGTTGTATGGCTTAGTAACGAGCGGATCCCTACAATTTTAT
>NW_027106719.1:797875-805890 GCF_000696795.3 Halyomorpha halys
TTTATATGTTTAAAGTGTTCTCTTGGGTTTTCTAGTGTTGTTAGTAGTTTTGAAGATATATAGAGCACTGAATGAGAAATCTTTTTTTTTTTTAACGTTTTGAAACAGCCGCCATTTTGTATTCCCCTTACTATACTTGGCAGACTCTAATGAGTTTCAAAATTAATATTTTGACTAATAAATATACATAGTTTTCATTAATATAATAAATGAAGTATTTTCGCAAAATCCGCATTTAAGCCCTGCCATACGAATTAATTAGGATTAAATCTATTTGATATTGAATGCCATCTAATTTTAATTTTTTTAGTTTAATCAAAAGTGGTAAAGTCGTTTATGACAAAATATAAAAAATGTGAAAAAAAAAAAACGAATCTATTGGGTCGTAAAATAAGTTCGTAGCGTTTTTCAATATTTCAATTCAATCCTCTCTGTGTTTATAAAATCATGTTTACTTGGTCAATAATGTTTACATATTCTAAAAAAGGATTAGTTAAGGTGCTTTTATGCATCAGTTTCAACTGAGATTCCTTATCTTTTAGTGATATTTTTCTTGCTCAAAATTGAAGAGAAAAAAATTAGACTTTAGCTGGGATGTGATCCCCCACCCACCCTATTCACTAGACCTTACCCCAACAGATATTCACTTATTCCGGTCCCTTCAAAACTCTCTTAACGGGGAACACTTTAATTCGCTCGAGGACTTCAAAACGCACATAGAGGAGTTCATTTGCGCAAAAAACTGACAAGTTCTGGAAGGAGAATTAAAAAATTACCTGAAATATGGCAACATTTAGTACATCAAAATGGATCGTACATACTTGGTTATAAATATTTACAAGAATCTGAAGTTTTTATTGAAATCACCAGTAAAAAACGCTACGAACTTATTTTACAACCCAATATATTCTATTAATCCTATGACACTTCTGGATAGCCTATTTTAATGAAGAAGTCAAGTCTCAGGCATACACCTGTTCTAAATAAGGAATTTCAGTTTCGTAAAACTTTTTCCTTTTTGATCTAGGCTGTTTACATAAAATATTTTTGTCTATATATTGTCGGGAGAATTCAAAACGTGTATTTCCGTTGAAAATTTAAATTCTAAATTTTGTACGGTCCAAATACTTTCCCTTATTGTCTGCATCATATATTTGTAAGTGAACGTAATATGAAAGATCATATTGGAATCAATCAATTTTAAAACCATCTCATCTCCATTTTTTTTCAGAATTTGGCTTTATGATCTGTAGCCGTCAAGATTTACAGTTTATAACAAGCTTTATTTACCTCAATTAAAATACCTCAAGCAGTGGAACCCTGAATGTATACATCACAATACAAAAATTATAAGTATGACTCACGGTAATATCTTAAAAGAGTTTTTTTTTTAAGTTAAAACGTCGACCCAAATATTACTTTATGGAGATGAGATCTTTCTTGAATGACTGATCAGTTAATACATCTATTTTATCCACAATACATTTTTTTTTTAGCCTAATTCAATCTTAATATTATCGGGAAAAAAGTATTCAGAAAAACCCAGCACACGCCCAATCATAATTTACTAATATATATTATACTGATATCCTACTGACGATGAATTACTATATCATTGATAAAAAAAAAAATACGATGTTCCAATTTCATAAAATTATTCGTAATGTAGTTATATTCGAGGAGTGAGGTACTTAAATAATAGATCCTACATGCAGGACCTTTAGCAACTAAATGAGGAAGCTTACCTGTTACTATATCTGGACAGACCAGCAACCTGAAACCAAACAAAAATAAATATAATTTTTAATTTAACACGTATAACTTAGGAATTTAGACATAATTGTAAAAATTAGCACTAATATAATGATTCAGTATATGTAGAAAGAAATCTCTAAAAAAATCTCACAAATTTAAATACATAAATAAATACACAAATTTAAATAATATTTACAATAAAGTATAACATAAGCCCTGGAAGGAAACAAGTTTTTAGAAGAAAAATTGTAGAAGCAATCTAGACTCCTGAAAATATAAATTATAAAGTAAATTTTAAATCAGATTAAAAAAACCTTAACCACCCCTATTTTGATATTTGAGTTAAAGTGATATGCAATAAATTGGAACTCGTGAAATGAAAAAAAAAAGATTTTAAATAAGTTCCAAAAAAAAAATAAAAAGATGAATGAAAAATAAAATTAAAATAAGATAAATGAAGGTTCATAGTTTTGATTTATAAAAGCGTATATATAAAAAAAAATATGAAGTAGATGGTCAGGGGTGTAATCAAAAAGGAACAAAAAATAGTTCCTTCATCAGGCCTAAAAAAAGATTCATCAATGTAGAAGACCTCGCCGTTAAATAAATAGTTGTTAAGTATTTGTTGTCCTTTTTGACCGTTTTCTAATTGAAGAATAAAATATATTAAGTACTGTAATTAGTTGATAACAAGTGTAATTAGTTGAGTCCAGATCTTGAGAAGTTAATATTGTAGTGTAACAATCTGAATTGCTTAAATGAGAAAAATCCTAATTATTTAATATTAATACAGTAAGAACACAAATTTGTTAGTAGATTACTATTTTAGACAATTATTAAAAAAAAACTGTGTGATTTAAATTGATAAATATATTTGTTTTAATGAAAATTGAATCGAGCTATTAGCCTAAAATTGGAAAAATCAATTGTATGGTGTGTTATTAGAATTAAAGGAGCAAGTGGATGAAGGTGCTATGTAACATTTGTTGATTTTTTGAATATTTAGCACACTAAATATTTAATCCACAGATAAAGTGGGTAGGAGCCAATCTAGCTAGCATGAGGTACAGCAACCTCAAAATTCAATTAATAACTGAGATGTCTAAATGTAGGAGGAGCTATGTACAAAATATAACAAATTCCAAAAAAAAAGTCTTCTTAAAATTTACTATTAACATAATCCCTTCATCCACCAACCCCTTCAAATATATTGTTATGTTTTGAGTGAATTGTAAGTAAATAAAATGAATCTTTTAAGTGTCTCCTTGAAATTGCTTTAGGGCCAAAACGTCGGAGAATAATAAACAAAGTTGAAAGGTAAGAATCAAAGGATATTTGTGTTCATGTTTCACACTCAAACAAAATATTGATTGAAATTATTACGAGGTTAGGGCATAAGAAACTACTAGGAAGTTTATTTATTTATATTTTTTGGCCGGTAATACACCGTGAGGTTTGAGTTTTTGGGAGAACAGATATGTGGAATTCGAAGCTCATAAAAATATAAACTTATACAGTCGATATTAAAAATAATCATTGGTATAGTTCTTTTTAGATTTATTGTTAGTATGAAAAATGTGACGGCCGTGCGGGTTGGGGGTGCAGTTCCCAGTGCGCTCGGTTTGGAACTTTGTAGGTTCGATTCCCATCATGACACTCCAACCAAAATAGCCGTCAGAGGTTGTCAAAAAGGCTACTAAGGTACTAGGCCCACTTGCCGGACTTGTTCCTTCCACCAAATACCCAGTACCAGTGGTATGACTGAAATCGCATCGTAGTGAGTTTTTCTTCAACGTAATATTGATTGATTCAGACGACAAAAAGGATTGAGGAAATCGGAAATGGTGCTTATCAAGTTTGGTATAATAGCTCTTAACGATAGATAAATTTAAAGCGATTGTTACTTTTCTGTCTCATAATTAGAAATAGCAGAGAATCTTAAAATTTAATTTTTAACTGAGAACGTAGGAAGTGGAAGAGGCCAGGGGCCTGTTTCATAATGAAAGCCAATAGTTTTAGTCCATAAATATAATTACAAAAACTGTAAATTACAAGTACTAATACATTTTATTTCATAATAGGAACGACTATTAGTGGTATTACAGGAGTTTAAAAGTAAAAAATTACATGGCAGAGTTTTTGAGTCATAAATCGTACCAAATACAAACTACAAGATTAATAGTATTAGTTTGTCCTTTATTGTGGGTAGCAATTGAATGTTCATGTTATTTAAAGCTATTGCAGCAAGACAGTAACAACCGTTTGAGTCTGCAATATAACTGGGTAACGAGATAAGAAAAATATTGCAGAGCTTCAGAATGCTTGACCCAATACTACATAATGATCCGGTAGTATCAAGTATCAAATATAAGTATCAAAATTAGAATAGAATTACCCAAGTGAAAACTATGTATAATTACTAGTCGAAATTGATGAGCCTGCCAAGTATAGGTAGAGGGAATAAAAAATGGCGGTTTATTAAAAAAACAAAGTTAATTTTTCATTCGGAGCTCTATATCTTTAAAACTACTAAAAATAATAGCAAACATAAGGGAACATTATTTAAATAAGAGTAAATTTTCTAAAAGATGAGCCATGATAGAGCTATTTACGTTCAATAGTATTCGAGATACAGCTTTTTAAAAACCAACATTTCATAAAAAAATGTACTGAAAGATCAGTAGTAAGTGAATTTATTTTGAGAAATCTATATCTCAAAAACCATTCCACCTACAGTTAGCATTCAAATTAATGCTAGTTTAATGGGCTATAATGTACTTTAGAAGACTTCGTAGGAGTAGTAGTTTTCATGATAATTGCTAAAATAAATTGATTTATAGTTTGGACTAATTTTCATGTGCAAATTTTATATGCATATGCGAATACCAAAAAAACGACTACCCCTAAAAAGAAACATGTCCTAAACTAATTTATAGTAAGTTAAATTACCTTCATTTTGAGTGCTAGCAAACATTTGTACGTATTTCCGTCGAAAGCTTGAATTCGAAACTATGCACGATCCTAATACTTGCCCTTACTATATATTCCATGTATAGGTAGGTGAAAATTAAAAAAAAAAATAATGGGAGCTAATCTATTTTAAAATTGTAAACTGCTGTTGCCAAAAAACTGAACAAATTTTTTATTTCTAATCGATAAAATAAAGCCGATAAATGACCGTTTAAGAAATTAATATTTCTAGGTACTATAATTTATTCCTTATTCCCTCTAAAATTTAGTCTTATTTCTTATGTAAATTATAAAATTTTTGAAATTTCTTTAATATTTCCAAGTAGATTTTTTTTTATTATACAATTGATTTCTATAAACCATTTTCGCAAAATATTGAAATCGTACATTTTTTTTTTTTGTATTGAAAGCATAATGGTTCTCATTTTCTAATCACCCAACACATGTTTTTGTTTAAAAAAAAAATTCTTTTAATATTCATCTTTATTACTTTGTCTTTTATCCTCCTTTCGTTTCTTTCAAAGATTCATTCCTAAAACTATTAAATGACTTGTATTGTATTCCGAGTATGCAGCAAATAATTAGAGTGTAATAATTTAGATTACTTTTACTACCCAATATACGTTGTAACATAATGGAAATTACATTTAACTAAAAAGGTATAGAAAATTGGCAAATAAATGTAAAAAAAAAATTTTGAGAAATCTATATCTCAAAAACCATTCCACCTAGAGTTAGCACTCAAATTAATGCTAGTTTAATGGGCTATAATGTAGTTTAGAAGACTTCGTAGGAGTAGTAGTTTTCATGATATTTGCTAAAATCAATTGATTTATAGTTTGGACTAATTTTCATGTGCAAATTTTATATGCATATGCGAATACCAAAAAAAACGACTACCCCAAAAAAGAAACATGTCCTAAACTAATTTATAGTAAGTTAAATTACCTTCATTTTGAGTGATAGCAAACATTTGTACGTCTTAAAGTTCCAAAGATATAATTTTTCAAAAATCAAACATTTTATCGAAACAACTAAAAATTAACTTTTTGTGAATTTATTTTGTCAAAAATCATAAAACTACTCCTACAAAGACAAAAGTTTTAAAATGTTTTATAGTAAATTTAACTAGCATTAATCTGAGTGCTAGCAGACATCCTGGGATAACTTGTTTCATAAATCAAACTAATTGTTAAAACAATAATAAATCAATTTATTTTCAAAATAAATTCACTAACTACAAACCTTTGAGTACATTTTTATGTAATGTAGCTTTTTAAAAAGACATATCTCGAGAACTATTGAACGTAATTAGCTATTAGATCTAATATTTTAGCAAATTCACTTTACTTTAAATAATATTGTTTTAGGTTTTCTAGTGCTGATGGTAGTTTAAAAAATTGAGCTCCGAATGAAAAATTATTTTGTTTTTTAACGTTTTGAATCCCCCGCCATTTTTTATCCCCTCAAGCCGATAAATAACTGTTAAAGAAATTAATATTTCTAGGTACTATAATTTATTCCTTATTCCCTTGAAAATTTAGTCTTATTTATTATGTAAATAATAAGATTTTTGAAATTTCTTTAATATTCCCATGTAGATTTTTTTTTATTATACAATTGATTTCTATAAACCATTTTCGCAAAATTATGAAATCGTACATTTTTTTTTTGTATTGAAAGAATAATGGTTCTCATTTTCTAATCACCCAACACATGTTTTTGTTTAAAAAAAAAAATTCTTTTAATATTCATCTTTATTACTTTGTCTTTTATCCTCCTTTCGTTTCTTTCAAAGATTCATTCTTAAAACTATTAAATGACTTGTATTGTATTCCGAGTATGCAGCAAATCAATTAGAGTGTAATAATTTAGATTACTTTTACTATCCAATATACGTTATAACATAATGGAAATTTACATTAAATTAGAACTTTTATTACCTAAAAAGGTATAGAAAATTGGCAAATAAATGTAAAAAAAAATTAGTAGTATTTAATAGGATGGTGGAAATTGCTAAGATGCATTATCAGCAAAAAAATGGATAAGTTTACGAAGTTTATAAAAATAACGATTTTTTTTTTAATTTTACATTCCAAGACAGTTTTTTTTATGAAAAAAATGTGTGGAAAACAACTAAAAATCGGACCTTTGCAGTTGTAAAAACGCGTTTTATTAACGACAAAAATGTCCAAAAAAATACTGGTTACAGTGTAAAAAAAATAGACCAGCATAGTTTTCACTAAACCATATTTATTGAATATTTTCACCTTAACAGGTTAAGTCATTATTATTTGAATTATTTAAAATTAGAGCAATAACCTAAAATAGCCAGTCTTCCCGAGAATAGACTTGTGTTTCTTCAACTAACTACTTGAGATTACAACAATAAACCGGAGGCCGACTTCTGTTCCTAAACAGTTTGTACATGTTTTTCTTTCCGAAACAAATGCCTTCGATGCATAACAAACAGACAAGCAGGGTAATAAGTCAATAGTTCAAGGTGAAGGTTTTATAATTTAAGACCGTTCTTTTGTAAAATTTTCTTCTAAGCGATCAGTACAGTGTGAATTAATTGGAAAAAGATGATTTTAGATCAAGTAATTGGTGAAAAATGGAATTTATAGAAAAAATAAAAAAGTATTTCAGGCTAAATCATAAAGGTTTAAGGCCTGAAACTGGATATACCATTAAAGCAACTAGGACAATACGAGTCATTATATTACTTTAAAAAAATAATTTGCTTGACTTATGGGGTTTTAAAATCAATGAACTTTGTTGGAATAAATATGCTATATCCTATCTTAAACAGAAATTCCAAACTAAAACCAGAAACAACTGTTCTTATATTTAAAACAATTCTCAGGTCACTGCTGATGTACGGCTGTGAAGTCTGGGGAGCGGTATCCTTTACCAAAAGGAAAAAACTACAATATTTTCAAAATAAAGTCCTAAGAATCGCAGTTAATGCTCCTTGGTTCATAAGAAATAGCCAATTGCATCACTAATTACAGATGGAGTCAATAGAGGTTTACATAAAAAAACGGTTCATGAAGTTCCACTCCCAGTTGCCGACAGTTGAAGAAGCAGTGACCTACAACCTGGGAAACCCAACCTCAACGAAAGACTGAAGCCCAGACTGCTGCAGGACATTCTGTTATAAATTTTAATAAATATAAAATTAATTAATAGTCACACTACCTCTATTTTACTTATTATTATTACTCATTTTATTTATTCATTATTTTTCTTGTCTCTTTTCTTCTCTCGTCCCTTTTTAAAATTAACTT
>NW_027106719.1:805940-809685 GCF_000696795.3 Halyomorpha halys
ATAACCGTTATATCAACCATGTAAGGCCCACCAAGCCGATCTGGTATAAAATAAAATATTTAAAAAGAATGGAATAATGATGAAGATAATTAACAATAAATCACCCCAGAAAACACTCCTCTAACACCAGTTCAGTTCATATACAATGTTTCAGTCTCCTCACTTTCTTTCCAAAGATCTATTTCAGAAACTATTAAATTATTTGTATTCATATTTAATTAGCGTTTATATTACTTTACAATATACGTTGTAATATAATGAGAATTTAAACTAAATTAAAACATTTAAAATTAAAAAAATAAAAAGGTAGAAACATTGAATTTTGCAACGAAGTGTATTAAATTTTATAGACTTGTTTCAGTATGGTGGTTCAAAACTAAATAAGTGTTCGGACTTTAATTCAATTTAAAAAAAAATGCAGAGAGAACGGAATTTATATGATTTAATTAGGCATTACTTGGCAGCTCTAATTAAAAAGCTGAACTTTGAAATTGTAAAAACTCATAACAAAAATATGCCAAAAAAAAATCAAATAACAAAAAGTATTTCAGGCTAAATCATAATGTTTCAAGACAGCCAATAATAACAAATAATTAAAATCTAACTACAAATATCTAAATACAAATAATAAAAAAGAAATAATTTGCTTTTCTTATAGGGTCCTAAATTCAATTAAATTTATTAAAATAATGAAGATGATAATAACCTATAGACCAGTATCAACAATAACACCAATTAAATTTATGTTGTTTTTGAATCGCAACTACTAGGCCTCAGTACGCCACAAAAGCACTCGAACCACTAACTTAAGGAATTTTAAAGTTAGATGATAACTCGGCACTGTTATAAAACATCGAAAATGCATCGAAGTTATAACTTCTTGCCCCTGAAACATTTGTTTATTTGAACAATATGAAATTACCCACATTTTAAATATTTCGTGGTTGGGAAACTTCCCAACCACCCAACCCACTTGTTTCTAACCTGACTTCACTTGGAAGAAGGCCTCAAGATCATCTCCTCTAGAAATGTTATTGGAGTTCTATCAATTAGTAGATTCTCCACATGTTTGTATCATGTCACTATGTCACCTACAGCAAATTTACTTGTATATATTTTTATACAGTTGTAAATAACAATAAATAAATTATTTTAAAAAAAAATAATATTTCGTGAAAAGGGACTTATGAGATTTCTTGGCTCACTGATTCGAATGTCATATTTTTTCAAGTGAAATGTAATTTATTTTGATAAAACTTCCAAATATAATAAAAGAATGATTTGGAACTGAAAACAAGGTTTGAAATCCAATTTTTAATGATGAATTTTGCGACAATGAATCCTGATCTAGGTAGTTCCTAATACATGTAATTCCCAGACCTTGGTCAGATCTAGGGACTGTTCTGACAGTTGGAAATAAACCTGTGTTTTTACCTCAAAATTCGTTACTGAAAAAACATTTTACATAGATCACTGTAAACTTTTTTTACGTAATTGATATAAGGTTTTCATCTAAAGCATGTAATGTCTTGTTACAAAATGAAAATGTTTATATATAGCTCAATGTTTATTTATTTGTATTTATTTACATTATTTTAGTCCATGTAGCAATAAATACGGAACTTAATTGCAACGAGCTTCTCAAAAGTCTTCTTTGCACACGCAAACCAGTACAAAATTACACATGGCAAAACCACCTCTGACCCTGATAACTGATAAAGTAAATAAATCTATATTTATCTTTAATAGTCAGATCCAAGGTTTAAGATTTTTAAAAGTTTCTGAAGTATTTTTCCTATAAAGGAGAAGAATCAAATTATGTTACTCCAAGTCAGTTTGTTTGCTGTTAATAATATTTAATAATATATAAACCGGTAATATTTAATTTAATTAATATTTAAACGGTTTCTTAAATTATTGAGTTAATATTTCATTGGATATTAAAGAAGCTCATCGCATATCCAGCAATACAGATTTCTGCTCAGTTTCATTGACAACATTTATGTATCGACGACAGACTGTGGTGATATAATATTATTTATCGTGTATACTAATTGATACTATCAATTATTTTCCGAAGTAATTAAATTAATAATATCGTTACTTTGATTGTTACAGTTGCACATCTGACTTTGAAAAAAAATTTTTGAACTAGATATATTCCAAAAATGGTAAAGGAAAGGGGCTGTTTTTTCCACTATTACCATCTTAAAGACTGCCCCAAAGCCAGAATGTTGTTAACAAATTAACATAAGCCTACGGTATAATCTATGTATACTATGTATCTATGTATGTAATACATCAAACACATAATAACTCAAAACTTTTTTTTGACAGATCTGCCATCATTATTGTAAGATAGGAATATATCCATTATCTGAGCTATCTATATTTTAATCCATTAGCGCAAGAATTATTTTCATTTTTTTTATTCTGGAATTATATTATCCATTTGCGTTGAAAATTAAATATAAATTAAATTTTGGTAAAACAAAGCAATTGAGTTAGTATTAACCTTATTTCCCATTTTATTGGAATAATTTATTATGATGAATATTTTTGCTTCATTTAAAATGCTATATTATTTTATTTATAAAAATTTGAGTAAATTATGCAGATGAAAACTAAAATAAATTATTTTTCCAAATAATTTGTATAAGTTGTCTACAAATTTGTGAACATTAAATGTCGTTATAATACAAAAAATTGTAATTATTCCTCGTTACCATTTCGGAAAAAAACAAAAAGAAACTCAAAACACTTTGCGTTACTGTTTGATAGCAGTCACATTTACAAGTCTATGAAGAACGAAGAACCTAATAGCGCCATAGAAAAAAAATTCACTTACTTTTTATTACTTTAATGAAAACTATGTACAATTAATAGTCAAAATTGATGAGTATGCAAATACAGTAAAAAACAGCGGTTGTTCCAAAATTTTATAAAAAGTTAATTTATTATTTGTAATTCCATATATTAAGAACTAACTACAACACTAAAAAACGTCGTATAATACGATCTAAAGTGCAGTAAATTTAAAGTTTATCTACTTAGGGGAAGTTATGAGGGGAATGATATTTACGTATGAAAATGAATCTTGCATATGAAATTTCATCCGAACAAATGTAAATTAATTTATTTTAGAAAATATCATGAAATTTAAGTTACCTCTCTTACAATGATGAATGTAATAAACTTTTTAAAAGTACATTAAACAAGATTTAATTTGACTGCTAGAAGACATCTGTATGTCAAATGGTTCCTGAGATATATTGAGGCATTTTGTCAAATATCATAAAAACTACTAATCCTACGAAGATAAAATATATAAACTGCTTTATAATAAATTAATATAGTAAATTCAACTAGCATTAATTCGAATGCTGCCAGCCATCTGTGCCTATAATGTTTCTTAAGATATATTTTCATAAATAAAAAAAAAATTGTCCAAACTACAAGTCATCATAATTTTGTGAATTTATTGAGGTAACTATCTCAAAAACTAGGACTCCAACAAGATAAATGACATAAACTACTTTATAGTACATTAAACCAGATTTAATGTGGGTGTTAATAGGCATCTGCGTCTGATGGTTCCTGAGAAATAGTTTTCCAAAAATAAATTCACTAACCATTGATTTTTCGTTACTTGGTTCTGAAATGTTGCTTTTTAGAAAACTGTATCATGAGAAAATTCGAACGTAAGCAGCTTTAGTTGGGCTCATATTTTAGCCTAAAATTGACT
>NW_027106719.1:809735-811285 GCF_000696795.3 Halyomorpha halys
TTAATATTTAAACGGTTTCTTAAATTATTGAGTTAATATTTCATTGGATATTAAAGAAGCTCATCGCATATCCAGCAATACAGATTTCTGCTCAGTTTCATTGACAACATTTATGTATCGACGACAGACTGTGGTTATATAATATTATTTATTGTGTATACTACTTGATACTATCAATTATTTTCCGAAGTAATTAAATTAATAATATCGTTACTTTGATTGTTACAGTTGCACATCTGACTTTGAAAAAAAATTTTTGAACTAGATATATTCCAAAAATGGTAAAGGAAAGGGGCTGTTTTTTCCACTATTACCATCTTAAAGACTGCCCCAAAGCCAGAATGTTGGTTACAAATTAACATAAGCCTACGGTATAATCTATGTATAATATGTATCTATGTATTTATTTATGTAATACATCAAACACATAATAACTCAAACATTTTTCTTTGACAGATCTGCCATCATTAATGCAAGATAGGAATACATACATTATCTGACTTATCCATATTTTTTTTAATCCATTAGCGGAAGAATTATTTTCATTTCTTTTTTTCTGGAATTATATTATCCATTTGGGTTGGAAATTAAAATATAAATTAAATTATGGTAAAACAAAGCAATTGAGTTGGCATTAACCTCATTTCCAATTTTATTGGAATAATTTGTTATGTTGAATATTTTTACTTCATTTAAGATGGCATATTATTTTATTCATAAAAATTTGAGTAAATTATGCAGATGAAAACTAAAATACATTATTTTTCCAGTAAAAAAGTAAAAAATACTGGCTGTTCTAAAATTTTATAAAAAGTTAATTTATTATTTGTAATTCCATATATTAAAAACTAACTACAACACTAAATAAAACGTCGTATAATACGATCTAATGTGGAGTGAATTTAAAGTTTATCTTCCTAGGGGAAGTTATGAGGGGAATGATATTTATGCATGAATGTGAACAAATGTAGATAAATTTATTTTAGAAAATATCATGAATGTTACCTCTTCTACAATGATGAATGTAATAAACTTTTTAAAAGTACATTAAACAAGATTTAATTTGACTGCTAGAAGACATCTGTATGTCAAATGGTTCCTGAGATATATTGAGGCATTTTGTCAAATATCATAAAAACTACTAATCCTACGAAGATAAAATATATAAACTGCTTTATAGTAAATTAATATAGTAAATTCAACTAGCATTAATTCGAATGCTGCCAGCCATCTGTGCCTATAATTTTTCTTAATATATATTTCCATAAATAAAAAAAAAATTGTCCGAACTACAAGTAATCATAATTTTGTGAATTTATTTAGGTAACTATCTCAAAAACTACGACTCCAACAAGATAAATGACATAAACTACTTTATAGTACATTAAACCAGATTTAATGTGAGTGCTAATAGGCATCTGCGTCTGATGGTTCCTGAGAAATAGTTTTCCAAAAATAAATTCACTAACCATTGATTGTTCGTTACTTGGTTCTGAAATGTTGCTTTTTAGAAAACTGTATCATGAGAAAATTCGAACGTAAGCAGCTTT
>NW_027106719.1:811335-811760 GCF_000696795.3 Halyomorpha halys
ATCATGAGAAAATTCGAACGTAAGCAGCTTTAGTTGGGCTCATATTTTAGCCTAAAATTGACTGTACTTTAAATGATGTTCTCTTAGATTTTCTAGTGTTATTCTCAATATACTTGGCAGACTTATTAATTTTAACTATAAATTATGCTCAGTTTTCATAAAAGTAATAACAAATTGGAGATAAATAACTGACTTTTTTTCCATAAGGGTCTTTTACTATAATTACAGATGATAAAATTACACTAAACTTTGAAAAACAAAAGTTTAGTAATTGGCTTTATAAAATGTTGGAGTAAATAACAATATTAAAATTAACTGATTAACAATAACCTGAAATCAATAAACATAGAAAATGATGACATATTGGTGAGTTATGATGCGGTGTCATTATTTACAAATATTCCTCTGAAAGTAGTTTATAATAT
>NW_027106719.1:813425-829808 GCF_000696795.3 Halyomorpha halys
TGGTTCTGAAATGTTGCTTTTTAGAAAACTGTATCATGAGAAAATTCGAACGTAAGCAGCTTTTGTTGGGCTCATATTTTAGCCTAAAATTGACTATACTTTAAATGATGTTCTCTTAGATTTTCTAGTGTTGTTCTCAATATACTTGGCAGACTTATCAATTTTAACTATTAATTATGCTCAGTTTTCATAAAAGTAATAACAAATTGGAGATAAATAACTGACTTTTTTTTCCATAAGGCTCTTTTACTATTTTTAAAGATGATAAAATTACACTAAACTTTGCAAAACAAAAGTTTAGTAATTGGCTTTATAAAATGTTGGAGTAAATAACAATATTAAAATTATTGATAAATTTAAATGTCAAGAAGGATGAGAAGTATTGGGTTTCGTGGATGACAAGAAAATAACAGTTTTCACGTGAATGTACTAGACAAATAAGTTTCCAATTAAATGCTAATGTAAGATGGTCAAGGTATAGTGTATACTGATGTATAAAGATGGTCAGGGTGTAGTAAAAAAAATAAAATAAGAAAAAGTAATTTATTGTGAGATTAAACTATTTATCATAATAAATAGTTTCAACAACTAACAAACGGATTCGCTCTTTTGTTTATTTTCTCTTCAGTAAAACATTTAATAAATATATGCCAATTTAAAATACTCTAAAAAGTCCAGACAGTTCAAAACATGTATGATTTACTATTACAGGCTACTGGCGGATGTCGTGAAGAAACTCTGACCCCAATGTTAAATCACTCCAAAGCATCCGTTCTCGATTTGTTAATAGCTTTAGTCGGTCCGCTTTATCCAGTACTGAAGAGAGTGCAATCCTGTTTTTTTTTTTTTAATTTTCATAATTGTTTCTTAAAGGTAAAATACTCCAGTTCACATTTATTTCAACCTGTATTCCTTCGAAAAAACTATATTTAGGCTCTGCCGTTTTTAATTCACAACACTATTGATCTTGGATATAGATATATTGTTCCTCAGGATAAAGCAAAGTTAGCTCTATAACTCGTAGGTATATGAAATTATGTCACATTAACTTATTACATTTTAGTGATAGAATTAAAGAGTAAAACCATTAATCGTAATGTATTTACGTGGTGTCATAATCATCCAACAAATAATTAATTATAATTACTTATAATCTTAATATTTTCTTGAGACTGGTAATTTTTTAAAAATAAATAATTCAAATTTTATCCATTATAGTCTCAAAACCATTTATTTCTCTTATAAGTCCGACGTTTCGGCCAATTCGGCCATCCTCAGGGACAATCTTAATACCACTTTGAAACTATATAATTTAAAAAACTCTAACTCCATGCAGGCTATTCTGCCCAGGTCAAAAACTGTTGTGATAAAAGTTTTAAGGAATAGTGTCTGATGTTAAATTATTTTGATTTTGTTTTAAGTGAATATTTGACTAATTAGAATTTGATGTTTTTGACCAAGGCAGAATAGCCTGCATGGAGTTAGAGTTTTTTAAATTATATAGTTTCAAAGTGGTATTAAGATTGTCCCTGAAGATGGCCGGATTGGCCGAAATGTCGGACTTATAAGAGAAATAAAAGGTTTTTAAACTATAATGCATGAAATTTGAATTATTTATTTAAAATAAATTAATTATAATATTAATAATAATTAAATCGAAATTTAATCGTGTAATGGATCATATTGTATGTTACAATTTGATATATATTATTTTTTATTTCATTACCTAAATTAAACTATTATTAATACAAAAGTATAGTATATGATTCAATGATAATATCACTGATTTTTTTTTCGGATAATATTGTGTACAGCACAGAGGACACCATTAATAAAAAGGATTAACATTTAAACATTATTTAGCCTATTTAATCTTAGGGAAGTTACAATTACTTTTTTCAATTGAAGATTCTATCTATCTTATCTATATTAGAATAGTCTCTTTACCATACCCAAAAGTTACATAAATCATGAAACTTCGTTCAATAAGTCCTCAAATATGCATTTTTAATCGTACTATTGATGCGAAAATTCAATTATTTATGTCGGTATTGAAAAAGTATTCTTAAATAATTCGATATGCAGTCAAAGTGTTCTACTTTACCTCTGAAGAGATAACATTGATTCGTTGGCGTCAAAGGTTTCATGTTACTGAGTGAGGCCTACATGTGGTAGTAAAAGATTCTGAAGGGGAGGAGGGACCAGAGGAGTTAAGCTTCCGATTGATGAGTAGAAACTTCAGTGAAAAATTAATCACAAGGTTATCTGAAAATTAATAATCTCCTGGTATTCTGTGTTAAACAACATGTCTCCAACTTTTATTAGGAGAATACTTCCGTTCAGATCATCATGGTACGTGTGCTTTTAATATTGTACTCTCTCTTAGTCCTTATTATTAAAAAATTGATTGTGGATAACTCTGCACAAATAATTAAGGGTATTTTGGTCCAGTAAATCTGCCACTGTGGTGTTAAATCTCCCAGTGTTTTTATTTTTATTCCAAATCCTCAAATTTATTTAATTCCAACCCGATTAGAAAAAAAAAATAGATTTATTTCGGTTTAGATCTACATGGAATATAAATTTCTCTTTCGATGTTTTTGTTATTTAACTCTGCTATTATATTAAGGGGAAAATATATGACAAACCTGTAAAAAGAAAACATTTGTCTATTTTTATAAAATTTTAAATGAAAAACATTTTTTTTTTTACTTAACACTGTTTTTATTTAATAAAAGAAAGATGGTCCAGCTGCGGTTAAAAGAACTGAAATAGTATTTTTTTTAAATAAGTGAGTTCTTTCGTTCACACTCGGACCACCATTCTTATATATTACACACAGTAAAACTACGATTTTCTTATAATTTAATTTTTATTGAATAATATATATATTAATTCTGATATTTGGATAATGGTACGAATTCTCTCAGCTTACCCATAAACTTTCCTCCAACTTTATAATTAAAAAAAAATCTGATTCCCGTTTGATATGCAAAATATAATAAAATGTTCAAAATTTGTTGGCGAAGTAACCCACTCAAACATTTTCTTCAAATTTACGTGGATTATATTACAAATGATTTACTCAAATTAACTTTTATTTTCTTAATTACTCCTTTATTTGTCTTTTTATTAAGATTTTTTTATTATTCCATATGCTCTATATCATATAAACAATCTTACGAATAAATCTCATAAATTGACTTGATAATAGTATTTACATTTTTAACAATTGTCACAGAAATATAGGTTTTTCTGTACTAAATATTTATATAAAAAGAAATTTTTCTGTTATAACTTGATTGATGAACTGTATTCTTCATGTTTGTCTAGAGTTAATACTATTTTTCATTATCTTGTTTTTTAAAATACATTATTTATGAATCTATTTTTTCTTTTTCCTGGTCTCCATAATTTATTCCACATGTAACATTTAGGCTAATGATAAGTTTATTATAAAATAAAGATAATTCATGCATTTTACATATACAATGTTATGTGAACCCCAAGACCCGGGTTCGAATCCGGCTGTGACAGATAAACTAAATAAGCAACCGATAGAATAAAACACTGCTCCATCCAGCCTCAGGAAGTGAGAACCCTTCATAGGAGAAAAATGTGGCGGCCAAGCATGATCACCTTGCAAAACCTTTGGTCTAGAAACGGTATTTCCATACAAAGTGCTGAACACCTGAGGCTTTATGGGTCATAGCAGTACATATTCATTTTTTTTTTTATAATGTTAGTAAAACATTTTTTATTATTCCATTATTATTTTTTTATTATTTATTATTATCCCAGATTTATTATTTATTATTATTATTATTATTTATTAGATAATAAATTTGAAATGTTGATTTATCTCTTTTTGAATACTAAGGCTCCTATTCTATACCTCTAGTAACTAATGAACCTCAAATGTTTTTGCTGTAGTGTGTAAAACCTAGAGTAATGGTTCCGGGAGAACAGCAACACATACTTTTTGAAAATTTATTGTTAGGGATATTTTTAAAATTATCTTTCTTGATATCTAATGGGCAAATGCACAATGCGTGCTATATGATGCTGCAATGCTAGATGGGCACATCTAATGCGCAAAGTGACCCAAAATACACTTTTAAGCAACCATCAAATATTTTTCTAAGGGGGCCACCCTTTTTGGGCAAAAGGAGTGTATTTTTGCTCATATACATTTGTGTATATAGCCCTGACGGCTAACTAAGTTGGCGCTGCGTACTAGCCAAGGTGGGAGTGTCAATATTCATTCTTCGGGACCGCCGAAAAATGAATGTTCAACTGCCCCAGGTGGGAATCGAACCTACAACGTTCCGAACCGAGCGCACTGAGACATGCGCCCCAACTCGCAAGGCCGTCACGTCCTTTTCCCTGTGGGTTTTTATTCTTGTTCCAATACAGCGCGCCGATAAATTGCAGTGTAGCCACAAGAAGAGTAATGTGCTTAGTCTCTACATTGGTAGATTTTTTTTAGCGATCTGTTAAACCAATTTTCCAGTTCGATGGATCAAATTATTCAGTACAATTCTGTGAATGTTTCAAGTAGGTATAGACACATAATACTGAAAAATCATGGTTTAAATAAATACTTTTGTTTATATACCAGGATTTTTTTTCAGAAAACGGCTCAAATGATTTCTGTTTAATTGCTGAAATTATTGACTAATGACCCTTATTATTTTTAAAACAATTTAAATACTGGATAATATTAGAAAAATGTTTTGAGTATTCTGGATTTTTTTCACCTTATAATGGATAGTGTTCAATCCGTAGACAATTTTTCATTAATTTAATTATATTTTATTAAATATTATTATGGACTTATACATAGTGAGCAAAAGTGTGAAACAAGATAAACACAAACACGCTAAGAATTGTTTTATTTTTGGGTAAAACTATATTCATAACTACATTGAATTGAAAAAAAAATCAAAATGATAAAAATTGCATTTTTTAAAACATTTTTTGTCTCTCTTTCAAACATTAGGATTGGGTAGTTACATGATGGGATCTTCAAAATAAGGAGGCTCAAGATAGACGAATCAACAACTACAGTTAAGATAGTGACTAAGAATTCTTCTTTGTTCCCAAATGAAGTTTAAATTATGCTTATGTATTCACATTTTAAAATAGTTTTATTAAATATTTAAATATCTGAATTAATAAATATTTAAGACAAAACATTCTCACACTATATTATCATTTAAATTAACTACTATTTTTTATATTATCTTCTAATAAAATCTAAGACGTTTATATAACCACGTTTTGATCTCATTTTTACCTAAGAAAGAAATGTAAAGAAGCTTTTAAGGAAAAAAGGGACACTGGATGGAAATAAGCCCCTTCTATTTTTCTCCTATATTTTATGTTCTAATTATTGAGTTTTTATATTGTTGTGATTATTTGGTTTCTTACCTAATAGGAGTAGAATAAGGTCGATATAAGGGAGTACTGCAGATGATCTCGATAATGAACGAACAAATATAGTTTGAAAAACCTTGACGCTATAACTACTAATTTTTGTTTTGTTATTCAACAAAATATTTGTATTATTATTTCTTTGATATACCGAACAATTAATATTTCATTAGTAGATACCGTTATCAGCTTGCCAATAGCTGGATCCAACGCAGATACCATTCTTAGGGATGGATGTCAAAGAACTCTTGGCCTGCAATTTCAATTTCCGCAAAATTATCAATTTTTCCCCTTGAAGGAAAAGGGCCATGGATCGATAAAGTAGTAATCCGATGGTGCGAGGTTTGGACTATATGGCAGATGAGGCTCTTTTTACTTTTTTCACAAATGTCGAACCTCTTATTTGTTTGCTGAGGAGTAAGTTCGTGAGGGACCAGTCTCTTTTCCACCTTTCCAATAGAGAAATGGCGACGAACAGTTTCTTTCGACACACCACACTCCCTGGCTTGTGGACGTATTTGACTCAACAGCTTCCTACATTAATATTCATTGATGGTCGCCCAGAACCCTTCTTCATATCCAACGTCGTATAAACACTGCTAAATTTTTACAAATCAACGCTGCGCAGTGCGCTGGTCAAGGACACCTCCCCATTCATATTTAACACTTTCAAGACTTGCTTCAGAGACTGTGAAATTTTTATTCCAGTAATACCTTAAAATTACGAGAATTTCGTTGGACACTATCATGTTTCTTCTTTGAAACAACTAAATTGAGTCTTTTTTTGAAAATGTCGAATTGAATTGAACAAGCTTAGAGAATGCTCTAAAGGGATTATTAATTATAGATAAGTATATTAAAAATATGAATTATTTTTCGAGAAAAGTAATACTTGTATAATTATATTATTTTTTGGAACATATAATTCATCGTACTTGTTCTTTTAACGTTAATTTCATCGGACGTTTCTTTTATAACTAAAATAACAGATCATTCAAATCATTAATTTTTAACTTATTTTAACTCAATAAAACAATTTAATTGTAAAAAAGATAATCAGGAGTACAGTAAAAAGAGGATAAAAATAGTTAGCAACGATTTATTTTCAGAAATCCCCCCCTTTTTTTTTTAAAGTTTCATCAAGTTCACATCAAAGAAAGTCTCGATAGCTCTAAACTTGAACAGCCCTGATTAAACTCTACAAAGTGGAGCGAAATGTCGGAAAATAATTAGTTGTTAAAGTCGATCTAACAATCACCGGGAAAAACACCCTTAAAATTTCAAATACACTTTATTTATGAATTTTCGTATATTATTTTGGACATAACTTTTTTAAAAAATCTAATACCTAAAATCATACATTAAGTTCTGTCAACAATCTTTAAAAAAATATATAAATCACTTCGATAAATTACAGTTTTATTGCCACCACTACTCATTCTGACGCTCATTGGGAGCCAGATGGAACCGTTCGATCACTTGCCCGATGAAGAACCTTCTGAAGGGGAAACCAGTTATTTGGCACGATCAACTTCAGTCTATCCATGGAGATGTCAGGTAATTCTGGAAGCTAACCAAAAGTGCAGTTGAAAATCCTTTAACTTTTTGAATCTACGGCAGCGACCGAGTTTTCACTCTAATAGGAGTTTCTCGGGATTGCTGGGAATGAGACATCAGGTCACGTACTTTGGACCTCCCATCTCCAACCCTAGACAAAGCGGACAACTTCATGTAGTTACCTACATACCACCTAAACAACTGATAGTACAAGAGCCCAAGATGAGAAAAAAGGCAGTTATGTCACCCCAATTTTTTATTACTTTAATGAAAACTATGTATAATTAATAGTCAAAATTGATGAGTCTGCTAAGTATAGGTAGGGGGAATAAAAAATGGCGACTATTTGAAAACCTTAAAAAACATTAATTTCTCATTCGGAGGTCTATATCTTTAAAAGTAGGAATAACACAAGAAAACCTAAGAGAACGTCATTTAAAGAAGATTAAATTTTCTAAAATATGAGTCCTAATTTAATGATTTAAGTTAAATAGTTTTCGAGATATAGCTTTTTAAAAAGCAACATTCCATAAAAGTGTTGTATGGGACATACTGAAAAATTAGTTAGTAAATTAGTTAGCAAGCAGAGCAGTTAGTAAATTTATTTTGAAAACTTTATATCCCAAAAACCATTTGACGTACAGATATCTATTAGCACTCAAATTAAAGCTAGTTTAATGAGCTTTAAAGTAGTTTATGATGTTTATCTTCGTAGGAGTAATAGTTTACATGAAATTTTCTAAAATAAATTGATTTATAGTTCGGACAAATTTTCATTTGCCAAAATTATATTCATATGTGAATATCCTAAAACCTACTACCCCTACAAAGATAAGTGTCATGAACTATTTTATAGTAAATTTAACTAACTTTAATTTGAGTGCTGTTAGACATCTGTACGTCCAACAGTTTCTGAAATAAGGTTTTTCATAAATCAAACTTATTGTCCGAAACAACTATAAATCTATTTATTTTAGCAAATATCATGAAAACTACTTTTCGTACGATGGTAAAAGGTCATAAACTTCTTTATAGTCCATTAAACTAGCTTTGATTTGAGTGCTAATAAAAATTTGTACGTCACATACTTCATGAGATATAGAGTTCTCAAAATAAATTAACTAACTACTAATCTTTCAGTAGATTTTTAAGAAATTTTGATTTTTAAAAAGCTGTATCTCGAAAACCATCGGACGTAACTAGTTCTTTCAGGGCTTATATTTCAGCAAATTTACTCTTCTTTAAATCATGTTCTCTTAGATTTTCTAGTGTTGTTGGTAGTTTTTAAGATATAGAGCTCCGAATGAAAAATTGATGTTTTTTTAAGGTTTTGAAATAGCCGCCATTTTTTATTCTCCCTACCTATGCTTGGCAGACTCATTAATTTTGGCTAATAATTATACATAGTTTTCATTAAAGTAATCAAAAATTGGCGTGAGATAACTGCCTTTTTTTCTTCCCGGCTCTTGTACTGTGAGGTCCATCCTCAGTCGGTCGCACGGAAACAGAGCCCTCGGCCATGAAGAGGACATAGGTTAGGTTTTTTTAGTGTTAGTAATAACTAACAAATAACTTAATAAAGTTAGGACCTTAGTATTAGTGAAATAACAGAAATTAAGTGTACCCCAAAACATAAAAACTTGATAATCATGATTATCAGTATAGCCATTAAAAAACTTAAGTTGTTTAAGAACAGTTGTTCATTTGAATTTTTTGTATTCCATGTTAAATTTCTGACAATAGAAGTTCTTAAAATAAAAAAAAACACAATTTTTCATAACGTTATAAAATTCTTTTAAAAACACTTTTTACTACCATAATTAAAAACACTCGTATCATATATTATTACATTAGGATACTTTTTATAAAAATATGATTTTATCAAATTTAAATTCACATTGCTAAAATTATGGTAACACTTTTTTTTTTTAATACGGCTGAGAGAAAGAGAAAAAAATATAAAATATTATAATTCAATAATTAACTAATATTTGAGAACTCGTTTTCAAATACAATCCTTAAATTAATAGACTAAATACTACCAACAGTCTTTAAGAAATATAAATAAATCACTCTGGTAAATTTCAACTTAAAAAAAAAATTGTATAATTTTAATTCATTAAATTCACGAACAAAATGTGTATTATGTTTTTTTTCAGAAATTACTATTTTTTTTTAATTTAAATTCATTTATTTAATTAAATCAAACAGCTACATTTAATATGTCGTATCTCCTAGGAGGTTCAGGACAAAATAACGAAAGTAGGATAGTAGATGGGTTAACATAATTTGATAATAAATGTGGAAAATGAGCTAAACAGTTAGAAAGAAAGAGGTGTGAAGGGTTTGATATCCCTTGAAAGAGAATCATTAATTAAAATGTTTTCTAATTAACATCATATTTTTAATTCATTTACATACTAGCCTTTGATTTATATTTGAAATATACCCAAATTCAATTTCGCGGTTGGTAGCAGATGTTTACCGGGCTGTGATAGTGCTCTAATGGATTATGTAGAGGTGAATAGATCCTCAGCCAAAGGAAGCAATCAACACCGCCACCAAACGCAAATCCCTTTTAATAATTACTTTATAACATTTAGCTCACCTAGTTATAAACTCCTAATTTCAAAAAGTTCATGTTAACGCAAAAAATGTTATTAATTAGTCAATAAATCTATATGCCTCAATGTGCGCATAATAAAAAAAATGGTTTTATTTCTTTTTAAATATAAAAAAAAAATAAATAAATTTTACGATGCAAAAATACTTAAAATTTAAGTAATATCAATCCTATAAAAAGTTAATATTATTTTTAATATCATTACACGCATAATTGTTAAACTGGCCCACCATTTCGGAGACCATTCTAATCAGCTGCAAGTGTTTACGCCTAATGCAACCAACTTTTTTTACTTCATAAACGTTCAAAACTTTCAATTTATCATAATAAGGGCATCTGTGTTAGCATAGGCTAATTTAAAAATTCGGAATATTGGAGCGAAGACATAAAACTTAATTTATATACGCAATAGAAAAGAAAAGAAAATCGGAAAAAGTAAATTAAATAAAGAAATCAACTAGAAAAGTATTTGTCTTTTAGTATGTTTGAGGAACACTGAGAAAGGGGGTATCGTCTTAAGAGGATCTTAAGAGTTCGTTGAATGGTCTTGTGTACTAAGGTGATTGGCACCTATCTCTGAAGGAACTCGCATCAGTGTATAATCTATTTTCGGTCTAAAAAATAACATATGAGTTAGGGAGATAAGTGAAAAATTAGCAGATTTGTTAATAATAATAAAAAATCTGGATCGGTGTGTGCGTCACACAAATTTCACTTGCTACTCTAATTTGATTTTAAATTAATCCTCACTCGTTTCAGAATATATATTTCTATATTAGGGGTATTCGTGATGTTTTGTTAAATGTAAAATGTTATAAGTATAGGATTGTGGGAAGCCCTATTAAAAGTTAAATGTATAACATCTTTTTCTGAGCATCTTGTTTTATAACCTTTCCTTCCAAAACTTCATATTATCGCTTACTTCTATGTTTTGATTAAAGTAATTTATCACAAAATCACTAAATTGAGTGAAAAAGTGGAAGTTTTGTGAAAGTTTTTGATTAAAGTGTAAGTTGTCTGGTCGATCTTCTAACTTGTGGGGAAGAAAATCGATAGTTGAAAAGTGATAATTGAAAACTGTCATTAAATTATTATTATTATCGAAAACATATAATAAAACAATACCTACATTGCTTGTTACTACAACAAACAAAATGGTGACGGGGCCAGCCGGTATGTTGCGTGACGTCATTCTCCATTTAACAGACCTAGTAACAGACTCTTAACCATGTTATACGCTATATCGTTAAAAGAAGGAAATATTTCTCAATTGAACATGAGTTTTTCATTTAACACCAAGATCATGAATACCCCTATTATTCATTATGGCGATAATTTCTTGTACTAATTTTCCAAGGAGCCTTTCAGTTGATGGATTGGCTGACTTCAATGTCATTAGATCTCAGAAATTTACATTTAATAATATCTTAAAATTGTTAAATTCTTCGTTTACAAAATAATAGCTGTAATAAATAAAGAAATATCAGTTTGCTAAAACATACATTCATCTTTTAAACATTTATTCACTGCTAAATTGTTATAGAACAGTCCTATTAACCGAAAAATGACTATTTATTAATTATTACGACATGAAAACGTTAAACAGACAGAAAAACACATAGCGCAAGCTCCAGGCGGGCTCCAAATTATTATAACAGAACTTTCAGTTATGAGTTTTTCGTCATTAACCATTGCCTTCTACGACTTTAGACTTTTTTATAAAACCTTTGGCTTTCTAACATACTGTCACTACTTATTTCCAGAGATGAGTTTTTTTAAAAATATATTTTAATGGCTTGGAATTTTACATACAGCCAGGTTATAAATTCATTTATTTGTATTCACATTATTTTCAACAGAGTTGGGGGTAGAAGTTTTTGATTTTGTGGGACCGCCACTCAATGAAAAAAGACGCCCCATTCGAATTCGAATCGACACCGCCAATAGATCTCAAAATGGTAAGACTGTGCAACGGATGGCCCAGGGGATGAGTTTTCAACATGGAAAAATATTTTTTCCTTTCAATATAGCTATCAAATCCTTTCATAGTATACATTCATCAGTTTTTCACGATTAGTAAAAAGTTAAAACCGTTTATTATTTAAAACAAACAAAATTAAAGGCTATTTGGAGGGACCCATTTTTAAGATTTTTCATTTAAGAACGTCATTTCATTTTACGTCGATTTATGGAATAATTTAATCAAATTCGTTAGAGCCGTTTTACATAAAATAAAAAAAAATGCGAAGAATCGATTCTATTAAGTCTTCCTTCGATTATATCAGAAAAGTTCCTGTAACATCTCAGGTAAATTCTACCAGTAAATTATATATATAATTTACTGGTAGAATTTACCTGAGATGTTACATATATATATATATATGTAACTAACCTATTCTAACTATTGAGATGAGGTAAAGTTTTAATCAAACTGGCGCCGCTGCAGTAACGAGGTGTCAAAAACGACCCGAAATATTAATCTGATACCTCTGAAAACCAATAAATCGTATTTTGGTGGTATAAAAGATCATGTTCATAATAATGATCATTATAATAAATCGTAAACGATTTTAAATTGCGTTTCCACATCACCAGACATCTCCTCTCTCGAAAATCTTATTTTAAATATTAAAGTATTATTTTCAGGGAAAATATGATAACTCTATTTATTGCCTGCTAGTTATTAAAGAACAATATGGATCGATCGATATATTGCTTTAAACTTTACAACGAAATTTTAGTCTTCGTTTTTCTTTTGGGACGATTCTAATCCTAAACGAGCTCAAAATAAAATTTCATGATACAGTATTTATATTATTGATCTGCCTCATATAAATTAATTTAACTAATGCGTTTAATATTTTATTTTGTAATATGTGATAATTTAGTATATTTTTCTAATCAACCGATTTAACAATTATGTGAAAGTATACGTAACTAAATCCTTTGAATTAAGCCAAATTCCTTATTAGTAATAAATATTTGAATGAAAAGAATAAGTTTTAGAAAAATGATTAATGATCTAATATTTATTGTTTAATAAGACACCGTATACCAATATGTAGAAATTAAGAACTTTCGATGTTAACATATATTTACCTATTTGACTAAAAACGTTTATGTAAAAAACTGCGCGATTTTTATTAAACAAGCATATGCGTAATATTTAAATGGGGTATATAAGGACATCCATAAAAATATAATGTAAGGAGATAAAAATAGGCTTTAGCTAACTATAAAACAGTGTTTTAATTCTGGAAATGAATGCAGTGGTAGAATGTCAATCATCAAAGTACTTAGAAAGGAGAAAATTGGATAAATCAGTCTATTATATAAATTATTATTTATTTTTTTAAATACTGGTTGGGGAAAAATAAATCCATTATTTTTACATGAATTTCATGACTTTATCTAACATGTTTCGGATAGTCCGATTTGGATAAAGTATGCACCGTTTAGTACAATAATTTGTTACCATTTTAATTAAAGGCAGCTTCATAATGCCTCTCTCATAGAAGTCTTCGTCCCTATTGCCGCCAAACTCTAGTAACCTATATTTAACTTTTCTTTGGTTCACCCATCCCTACAGCCCACCTAGCTGGTTGAAACAAACGGCAATGGCCAAGAGACTTATTGTAAAATAAAAATAGACAATTGGAGTTCTGGCAATTGTCAGATTCTCCACTCAAGTTGAGTGTTTGCGGCTTTAGCGCACTTGCTCAGCCTCCACTGGCTCACTACCATTGATGCGGCGAGAGGGATGCGCTGGGATCTCATGAGCTCTGCTCTACCCCTCACACGTGGGGGATAGAGTGGGCTCAGGGATCCTCAGGTCGATTGTGTAAATATTGTATATATGAGTGTAAATGTGACTACAGATTATATTATTTTATTTATTTTTTTCATACAAATAGTTTGATAATGTTCATTTTGTTTATCCTTCTGTTTGTATATATTTTAAGAGAGATTTTTTATTCATTTATTTTAATTTTATTTTAGAATGAATTTGATCATTTTTTTGAATTCACCAAAAAAGTATGAATGAACGGTAGAATTTAGAAGATTAGACAACGCTGAATTAAGGGACCTACACCCGGTAAATATAATTCAAGTTATAATATGGGCATGTAAGGTTGTAGGGCTTAGTAACGAGCGGATCCCTAAAATGTTAATAAACACTGAACCAACGGGTAAACGTCCGAGGGGTAGACCGAAACGTAGATGGGAGGATTGCGTTAAAACTGATTTAGTGGAATTGGGTTTGGAGGGGCATCACTGGAAGGATGTAAGCAGAGAGCGTTTGGTGGTATAGGTATCGAACCTTCGGGTTCGTTAAGCCTTTATTATTATTATGAATTTTGATCATTCATCACTACTACCTATTGCCCACAACTGTGTGACAGATTGTAATATCTATCAATAAATAAAAAAATATTTAAAAAAAATTCATTCTATTTAAAAATATAAATCTGTACATTTATATGCTATATTTAACATCTCATTAGTTACGAAAAAGACAATCCTTTGCATAGAGTGCATAATACTAACTTTTTTTTGTTTTTTTTATTTATTTTTTTTTATTAAAAAAGTAGCATTTACAATATTTAAGAGCTTTAGTAGATTATTCAACTCTCTTATTATGTTTCAGTTTAAACATCTACTGTGATTTTTCCGAATGCAAGTTGGCCTCTCTAGAACCCTTTTGCTAAGTATCGAAACATTTTCTCCACGCGTTGACGTTACATTCCATTAAAATTCATTGGCACGCTTTCGTGATCCCATTTTCAAACACAAGACAAACCACCACTTTGGATTCTTCCAGCGCCCCGAGTGTCGAAGCATTGAAATATATATATTTTTCCCCTCTGGACAAGTAAAGGGTTAAGGAGTGAGAAAGACAAGTAAACCTGTTAAGTAAAATTGTGTCCAACGTGAACGTTTTACCGAGCGCCAGGCTCTTACTCACAAAGCTCCCCTGATTGAGTTTCAATTCTTCTCCTTTCCCCTAAGGAATAACTTCGATTGGCAGTGAAAACTCTGGGTGACCCGTGGGGAAAATGCAATCATCGTGGGGGAGTACTGTAAACTCAAGATAAAGGTAACTGTGATTTACTCTTAACCCACTTCTCAAGTTAATAATTTCGGATTGACATAGTAACTAATAAAGAAAATTGTATGGATTTATTTAATAATTCAAAAGAAAAGGCAAAATAATAATTTAATTAACCAATTAAGACTTATTCATTTTTTTTTATGTAATTGTAAAAATGTAATCAAATTTATATCTACTAAAGTAGTTTACCAAAAATCACATTTAAAAAATTGTAAAAGGTATGCAAAATGTCAATAATAATAAAAAAATTAAGTATAAAAAAAAATTTGGCAATTTTGTATTAAACTCTAACTATAATTAATTATATCCATAAAACCATACAATGAATTACACTATGCCACTTGTTTTAGAGTAAATACCCAAAGATGGACGGAGGGTCCGAAACATCATAAAGCGAATATATTATTTATGTGAACTTAATAAAAAATGACATCAAAAAGTGTGAAATTAACTCACTGCCCTATAAAAAACGTATAATAAAGAACAGATAAAATACAAAAAAAGACATTGTATTTCACCTCTCACACTGAAATTATCATCCAAGCCAAAATTCGAAAAATTAGGATTTTAAATACTAATAACTCCTAATTTTCCCTATTTTGAGAATATTTTTTGTTTTTAATTTTGAAGTAAAATGAATTGGCTGAAACATATTTATTATATATGTATATATATATAAAAGTTTTAATCAAACTGGCGCCGCTGCAGTAACGAGGTGTCAAAAACGACCCGAAATATTAATCTGATACCTCTGAAAACCAATAAATCGTATTTTGGTGGTATAAAAGATCATGTTCATAATAATGATCATTATAATAAATCGTAAACGATTTTAAATTGCGTTTCCACATCACCAGACATCTCCTCTCTCGAAAATCTTATTTTAAATATTAAAGTATTATTTTCAGGGAAAATATGATAACTCTATTTATTGCCTGCTAGTTATTAAAGAACAATATGGATCGATCGATATATTGCTTTAAACTTTACAACGAAATTTTAGTCTTCGTTTTTCTTTTGGGACGATTCTAATCCTAAACGAGCTCAAAATAAAATTTCATGATACAGTATTTATATTATTGATCTGCCTCATATAAATTAATTTAACTAATGCGTTTAATATTTTATTTTGTAATATGTGATAATTTAGTATATTTTTCTAATCAACCGATTTAACAATTATGTGAAAGTATACGTAACTAAATCCTTTGAATTAAGCCAAATTCCTTATTAGTAATAAATATTTGAATGAAAAGAATAAGTTTTAGAAAAATGATTAATGATCTAATATTTATTGTTTAATAAGACACCGTATACCAATATGTAGAAATTAAGAACTTTCGATGTTAACATATATTTACCTATTTGACTAAAAACGTTTATGTAAAAAACTGCGCGATTTTTATTAAACAAGCATATGCGTAATATTTAAATGGGGTATATAAGGACATCCATAAAAATATAATGTAAGGAGATAAAAATAGGCTTTAGCTAACTATAAAACAGTGTTTTAATTCTGGAAATGAATGCAGTGGTAGAATGTCAATCATCAAAGTACTTAGAAAGGAGAAAATTGGATAAATCAGTCTATTATATAAATTATTATTTATTTTTTTAAATACTGGTTGGGGAAAAATAAATCCATTATTTTTAC
>NW_027106719.1:829858-842812 GCF_000696795.3 Halyomorpha halys
CTTTAAATCTTTACGGCTGCAACTCATGAAGGGTCAGGGGTTCAGTAATTTATAAACAAGTACTGTTACTAGACCAACGGTTGTGCAAGGAGGTGATTTGGTCAGAATCACACTCGATCGCCACGATTTTACCCAATTAAGGGTACCCAATTTAAGAGGCTTGGTGGACTCCAGTAGGTATAATAAAGTATTATACAATATTTATGATATCTCAGAGTTGGAGGTTTCAGCAAAGATAAAACTTATTTAAGATGGTACAATAATAAAGTTTGATGTTAGAGGAGTCATATTTATTTGGACCCATGATTCCAGCAATAAAGTAGGGAACTATATTCCGGAAACGGCCTCAAACGATCAAACATAATATTATGGCCACCCATAATTCACCCTCAATAAACTGTTATTTCCCACATCGAATCCTTAATCTCGATCAGTAATATTGGTATACGTATAATATCATTAGCACTGATAATGTTAATGTGTTGTTCAATGCCTCTTAAAACAATCTTCTCATTTTCTAATAATTAAGAAATTAATTCATATATACAAAAAAAATTAATTAATATTTATTATAAGCATCCCTAATAGTAATTTAGCACGCTCTTCAATTGGCATCAGTATTTTCAGAATTACACAAGTAAAATTTGAAGCTTCACAAAGACCTGAATGGGATAAGTAAATCACGATGAGATTTTACTATAAAATTACTATTTAAAAAATACGTATGTTGCTTTCAAGTCGTATTATAATGTTTTCATAACAAACCATAATCTGTGTATTAATGTTACTGACAAAAATAACACACTTGAAGTGTTAAGTGGATGTTAGATTACCTCAAACCTAAGCTCAGCTGTGAAGCCGTGGCTTTATACATCAGTATTTCTTATTACTTATCAATAAAGTTTGTTTTTATGGTAGAAATTTAAACTTCAGTGATTTATAATTTCATTTGACTGGACTTTGGAATACACTAAAATTACATACAATATAATAAAACAATACTTCGTATTCAAATTTCTAATTTATTTAAACAGCCATGTTCCTATGTATAGTTCCTACAAAAGTAAACTCCTTTATAGTCCATTAAACTAGCTTTGATTGCTAATAAAAATTGTATGTCACATAGTTCCTGAGATATAGATTTCTCAAAATAAATTAAATAACTACTAATCTTTCATTAGCTTTTTAAGAAATTTTGCTTTTTAAAAAGCTATATCTCAAGAATTATTGGACGTAAATAGCCCTATTAGGGCTCATATTTCAGAAAATTTCTCCTCTTTAAATAATGTTCTCTTAGATTTTCTAGTGTTGTTGGTAGTTTTTAAGATATAGAGCTCCGAATGAAAAAGTAATGATTTTTTAAGGTTTTGAAATAGCCGCCATTTTTTATTCCTCCTACCTATACTTGGCAGACTCATCAATTTTGGCTAGTAATTATACATGGTTTTCATTAAAGTAGTAAAACATTGGGGTGAGATAACTGCCTTTTTTTCTTCCCGGCTCTTGTACTATAAGGATTGGAGGGAAATACCAGCATAGAAGCTGACCAAAGTATTCCTTAACAAACACTGAACTTATGATCTATAATCGATAATCCTTTTTTTGGAACATGAACCACAGCATTCATCTACTAGATGCAGATAGAACATTACTAAATGAAAAAAAATCTTATCCATAATCGTTCAGTACTTCCTCTTACAATATTAAAATTTCGATATAAAAATAATGGTTAGTTCCTTATTTAGTGAGTGAATAGAATTATTAAACTTCTTCTTTTACTGTTTACCTAGCCAAAAAAAAAAATTTTAAACTTTTTGAACTAATTTCAATTTTCCTATAGTGTTTTTTTTTATTCATTAATTTTTCCATCTATTTTTTTCATTCAATTCGCTTTTTTTATCCATTAGTCGTACCTTTTTTTAAAAACTTATTATACTATTTGTTTTGCTGGCTATTTTCGTTTCTTTTTATGAATAGAAAATAAGTTCTAAACAAGGTATTATTGCTCACGCTGGAATTTAAAAGAAATGTACAAATTATTTTTCTTTCATTACAAAACATTACATAAAAAATTAAACTGCTTGGACAAAATATCACAACTAATTTGTCTTACAGATATACTTGCTGTCATTATAAATCCTCATTTCATTAAAATATCTCTTGACATGGTGCAGTGTGCGTATCACAGAGCTTTCATTCTCCATGTTTTGAGAAGATTAGTGGGCTCATGTTGAAGACATCACTATTTTAGTGAATTTGGAAAAAAATAAATATCTAAATGCAAATATTATAAATAAAAAATTACACATTTTATATTTATATAAAAATTCATATTTTTGGGTCCCTAAAGGTGGGAATAAAGAGAATAAATTTATTTTCTGTCAAGAATATAACAATTTAACAAAAGATAACGAATGGCATCGGGAAAGATCGGACGTTCTCGGATTTTTCTGTTTGAATCTGATTTCTCAATTTCGATTCTCAATCAAGTGATCAATCATGCGGCCAGCAGTGATGCAGCTTATTTAAGTAAAATTTTACTCATTTCTCAAGACCGTCCGATATTAAATACTATTTGATTGTTCATTGACATGCTGGGTTAATTTCAACAAGTTAAAGCCGTTATCAAGAAAATGTATAACTAAAAAATCATCTCTTTAAAATGGCCATTCAGATTCATCAATTTTATTGAAAAAAATTCTGTCACGCACAGGCATATACACACACTATTTAGCGAATCTAGGTTATTTGGATTTTGGGAGACCTATAAACATTGATTTCCACCAAAAACTCGAATTCGAAATTTTGCACGATTGGAATGCTTCCCTTTACTGTATATTTCATACTTAGGCTTAGTTAAATGAAAAGTATAAAAAAAAAATTTTTTTGACTTAACAATTTTGCAAAGTGGGGTTGGAATGTAGCTCACCTGCTCCACCCTCCAACACAACATGAAAAATTGCGAGAATTCGTGATTCATCTTTGTGATATTGGTAATAGGCTCATTTTTCACTTTCCCAACTTGGAGTGGTGGTGAGTAAATCGATTTTCATGCTAAAATCTGTTTTACTTGCTTGAACCAAACCTGGTCATTTCAAAAGTTGAATTTCATATTTCTCTGTGCTATAATTAGATTTGAGAAGAAGATGGTTGGGGGGGGGGAGGACGGGGGGCGGTCTGAAAATAACACAAATAAGTTTATAAAAAAAACTTATTTAATAGTGCCAATGTTTCGGGCAGAATTTCTAGCGTTCATGAGGGCTACTTGTAGAAGATAGTCTAATCTCCTACAAGTAGCCCTTATGAAAGCTAGAAATTCTACCCGAAACGTTGGCATTATTAATTAAGTTTTTTTTTAAACTTACTTGTTTTATTTTCTGACCACAATCCAAACCATCTTCTCTTCTTATATATCATCCACGGTCAACTATTTTCTCATCATTATAATTAAATATGTTTGTATAAATATAATTTGATAAAAAAGGGAATTCATGATTTATATGATTTATTTATATATTTGTTTATATCATCCACTTACGAACTGAATTATCATTGTTGTTGTATTCAATTGCAAATACCACAGGTACTAATAAATTGCCTTTAATAAAAAATAATTATTTCATACGGATTTAAGTTAGTAAAATAAAATTTATTTAGATAGATATCTATATTTCTAGATATATTTGCAGTATAATTATATCAATTGTGCATTAGGCGTATTTGTTACAAGGGTTTCTGTGGAATGTCAGGATATAACACAAATAAGTTGAAAGAACTTATTTAATAGCGCCAACGTTTCGGCCAGAATTTCTAGCCTTCATTTAATTATTATTTATAAATTATTATTAAATTTAAATAAATATAAAGGAGGAAAATTAATTTTTTTTATTTATTTTTATTTTGTACTCTTTAGTTGTTATGTTGCTCTTTGTTCTTAGCCCTGGTGAAGGTTAGAAACTCTGGCCGAAATGTGCAATTAAATAAGTTCTTTCAACTTATTTGTGCAATTTACTGACTGTACCCCCAACCATATTCTACTCATATATATTATTCATGGTCAATTATCTTCACGTCATCATCAAAATACATTATATTGAGTAAAAGATTATTGATATTTCATTTTATTTACTTTGGTATCAAGTTTTCAAAATAAATATTGAAAATTAGCGATGTTTTTTTTCCTGACCGTGGGCCTTGTTTGCGTATTTTATCCTTGTAAACTGGGAGGATTATAAAAGCTGTATGCTAAACAAATGAACTAAAGAAGAGTGATTATATCAACTTGTTTTTACAACTCTATTTATCCCAAGTTCGTTTCGATAATTAACCAAAAAACATGAAAATCTATTACAAACATAGAAATAGGAGATAATAGCTACAAACCAAACATTAAAACAATAAATACTGTACTTCTACAAACCATGAAGGGGGCGCTGTGCTTTTTCAGGACGTACCGTTCATAGAACAACGGTTACGTAAGGAGGTGATTTGGTCAGAACTACGCTCGACCGCGAGATTTTTACCAAATTAAGGGTATCCGCTTCATGAAGTTGTGTGAACTCCGGAGGGCTTCCGAATCCACAGGGCTGACTCATGGCTACAGTGAAACAGTGAAATTAATTACTTGTAATTAGTCCTACAGTGCTTTACCACTAAGCTACCACTCCTTACCCACTCCAACACAAACCAAACATATAAAAACAAAACTATCAATCCCCTAACAATAAGATATTCGAAAGGCTGCACTAAGAAGGTAGGAAAGATAATAAAAAAAAATTCAAAAAGGGTCATGTTTAAATTGATCAATAAGTTAGCCAATTGATTCGAATCGCCTTTTTTTTTGCCTCATTTCTTATAAAATCAAGTTTTATAGTTGATAGTTAATAGAACAATAATCATATTAAAATAAATTAAATTTGAAATATGTTTAAGTCAGATCTGTGCGACAGGATATGCGAAGAATTTCAAAGGATACAGAAGGCAGGAGGTCATAAGTTCATGACGAAGGGTAAAGGTGATTTGATGGTATTCATTGAAATTTATTTTAACTCTCCAATTTTTACAGCATTATTCAAGAGTTATAATGTAGGATTGGAGATTTTGTAGATACAATTGATGGACCATTTTTCATTAATAGCACAAATGTGTCATCGGTATATAATTTTTCTTTTAAATCGACATGTTTCGTTCCTTATTTTTTATATCCGTAATAGACATAATTTCAAAAACTCCAGAAACGTGATATATATGTAAATGTTTATATGTGTAAGTAATTGTTTGTGAAAAATAAAAAGAGGATTAGAAAAAAATCCAAAAGCGTGTAAAACACTTAAGAAAATATGATCATTTTCTGTCTTGTAATGATTTTAAGTTCCTACCTGGAAATTGTCAAGTAAACAGGAATCTATACTTCTTGGTAAAGCTTAATCTGCTTTATATAAAATTTTTAATATAATGGCTAATTAGTGAACGATAAAGTGCCCTTTACCTTTACCTAAATGTTTAACAAATAAGTTAATTTATTTGGGTTCCGTGGCATTGCTCGAGTCCGATTCTAATTGGATATTTCCATATGATGTAGATTTTTGAGAAACAACTTTTGGATAATAGATTTGCTTTTGTAACTACGATTTACTGATTTAGACATAGATCAGTTCATTAGTTGATATTTCTAAGTTTATAATTTTCTTAACTATGCAAAACATGCTATACAGCCACCATGACATTACCCTTAGGTGCTTGTGCTACTTCAGTAATATCATTACCTAGGTTCCGTTGTTTTTTTTCTGTCCATAGATTAATATTCGAAGTAATGGATCATTTTGTTCAGTCCTATTCATCAAATTTGCCAACTGTTTCTCATATAATGGGTTTGGAATTTCTCAAAAAAAAATTATGAATGGTAAAAACAGCTGAAATATAAGGTGAGCAAAATTTATTTGAAGTAATATTATAAAAAAAAAAAAATCATTAAAAATTCTTTTTTTTTTTATAATTTCACTCAAAACTTATTTTTATTTTTAAAATTACTATTTCACGAAATAAAGTTATTCGTGGTTGATGAAATAATTATTTATCAAGTAATTTTTCTTGTATTTATAATTATGACAAAAATGTTAGTTTACGCTCATTTAAGACAGTCAAGAATGTAAACATTAATGGATGTATTATAAACTATTTCCTTTTAAATAGTTTGTCACCAGTATTCGTAGATTTCAAACGTTAATTTAGGAATTTAGATGTTTTGGAAATAACATTGTGCGTTTTTTTATAATAATGTGTTTAAAAAATAAGAAAATAGTTGAATAGTAATTATAATTTTTATCAGATAATTATTTAAGAAATAACGGTCTCTGAAACAGATTGGTTTATTTAAATAAATGATTATTTTAAAAAATAAATAAAGAATACTTTATCATATAATGAATAAACATTATTTCGCCAGTTATTACTTCATGAAATAATCGTGTAATTTATTTGACAATGTCTAGTTTGAACAGAGTTGATGATTCCCCACAAGGTTGGACATCATACCGGGTTTATTAATCAAATACGGCGTAATTCGTAAAAGTGAAAATAACTATTTTCTGAGCCGATCGTCGTAAAAAATTTTGGTTTTCACATAAATGATTTAGAAGGCGCGGGGATTGATAAAGAACAGCAACATTCAATTACCCTGTTGGATTTCATAGTTACTTTATGTTTCTGTTTGTACAAAGTTGTATGAATTGAATGCATCAGTTTGCTCTGTGGTATACGTTATAATAGTATTAGTAGTTACATCATGTAGAACTACATTGTTTATTGTGGTTTCGAATTAGTTGGACCCTCAAGTTGTTTAGTTATTCTAGGGACAACAACTCAACAACAATAGAACTGGTCATTTGTAGATTCTCGACTATGAATGAGGATTCAGAGCTAAATTCCTCCGCTTGGAGGGGAAATGCCTCTTCATCTTCGAGTCCATTTTATTAATGCAACCCACACAGAGCTTCTAACAGGCTAACTATATAACTAATATGTTTTATGGTAGTAAAATTTCATTGAAATTAGAAGGAAAAATTGGTCCTAGGATGTAATCAGAAGAAAAAATACTATTAAGTAAAACTTATTCAGTTCCAATGTTTCGGCCGGAATTTTGCCATACTGAAATATAAGTTGCACCATATAAGTCCCTATTTATATTTAGGTAGACACAAAAAATAAGTTATAAAAAAAAAGAAAGCCCTCTTGGGTTCTGTGGCGCTTTGCGTCTAGGTTTGATAGGAAATATGACTCAAAATGAAGAATCACGAATGTTAATGATTCCAACCACAGGAATAAATCCCACTGAATTCAGTGCCTCTTCAAAGGATGTATAGGAGCTCAAAATGGAGTGGTGACTGTTGTTAAAAATTCCAAAGACACAAATTACAATAATTAAAAGACCTCAACAGCTACTCAAGTTGAGACAGACACACAATAAATTCCTCTTCTCCTATGCCAAGGTGTGAAATTCCGAGGGATGCAATCCTTGGGTTGGAATCATTAACATTCGCTTTTCCTTAACTGAAAAGTCAGGTAACTTAATACAAGTGAGACTCATAGCACTGAGGATAGAATCCTCTCTTTTCATCTAATACGGGGTGCAAAGCCTTCGTTTTAGGCTGGGCAGCATTTATTCCATTTTGGGCTCCGCGGTTTTACTGAGTTTAAACAATGGAGGTGTTTTTAAAAGTAAATATATAATATTAATAAAATTTGAAACATATGTATGCCAAAGAAATAGGGCAAATGTAGTAGGTAGAATTTGATATAACCGGTATGACACAAACCAGCACCATCAAAAAGTTTGTCAAAATCGGATTAATGATGTTTTGGATCTCACTGCAAAAAAATAACTCCTTTTTCAGGTAGATTATACAGTTATAAGAGCTGAATATTCTAAATAATTGCTCAGTAACTTGTCTGAATATTGACTTGGATGGTTTCGCGAATCTTTAGAGATTATCTTTATACTTTCATAAAGAACTTTAATTGAACATCCCTCAAGATTTTTTTTTTTTTTACGATTTAAAGATCAGTTAAATGGCAGTAAAGGTTCAAGTCCCCTTAGTAGAAGAAAAATATCCAAGAAGCTTGCTCACTCTCAGAATTTTTAGGCTACTTGAAAAGAAGAGAAAAGGGATTACCAATACACTCCTCCAATAGACATTCGTTTAGCCAATCATCTTTTCTAAACTAATTAAACTTTTAATACCAAACGAGATCTCGGTTAAAGGCTACTGAATATAATTAAAAAGTTTTGAGAGGTCTTTTAATAATTTTCTGAAACCTTAAAAAAGATGCTCTTTTTACTTTTTATCTCCCGAGCTAAAATATCCAAGGTATGAGTGGATTTTTTTCATATTTTATGTGTTATAATAAATAGAAAAGAATTTTAGCTATTTAATTAATGTATCACATAAATATTTTCTCGCAAATCCGAGTAAATATATCTTTTTTCCAATTTTAACTTTATTAAATTCTATTTTTAGTCCCCAAGTAGGTTTTCTTACCCCACTCACTCACCCAATACTAGTCTTGATTCTTGTCAGTAAGATAAGCTTGCATTTGCTAAGAAATTACCTGACAATGCGATCCTTTGAAATTTTCACTTCACTCGATTGATTCTGAACATGGAGTGACCGAAATCGCAGTTCTACTTCACAAATAGTACTGTTCAAAGCTTTAACGTATCTTTTTTATTACAGCTCGGTCAATTTTAAATTTCGTTCTTCAAGAAATCGGCATGCTCCAGATATATGTTTTGCAAACCTCAGTGACTGAGACAGTCCTGTATGAGTTGTCAGATATTATAGTTATATTGTTTATAGTTTCATAGAGGCTTTGTTTTATAAACCAACTGCCTTTAATACGCTATACACTAATTTTTATGAGGATGTATTTCACTTTTTTCTTTCTAAAAGAGGGGGGAGTTGGGTAGGGATGAAACCTAAACACAGTGTTCTATGACACATGCAAAGAACTATGTAGCACACGAGTCCCTAAACAAAAACATCTTTCTCAGTAAACACTGAAACGTCATAATGATGTCTGTATATAATTCAAAAATATGTTATGATCTAGAAGGTATGGACATTCAATATTCTCACGCCAATGAAAATTTGAGAGTACTTGAACCAACCCAACATTGTTGAGAATGAGTTATTGGATAGGATTATTTTAACAGCATTTCTATTTGGCAGGGGATGTATATTGGTTCGATCCCTGAATTAACATAAATGAAGAGCAACACGTTTCAGTGTTAGTATTTTGAGATAACATTCCTTACAAATGAGTTGTTTTTCAATAAACGTCATTAACGAATCAAGACACAGAAATGATGACTAAACAATTAATGTAGACAAACTTATGATTTTGAAGCTGGTGAAGTTTTAAAATTTTATAAAACGTTTTGTATCGAATGTAAAAATTTTCTGTTGCTCTTTAAATGTTCCTTTAAACTCAAAAATACTATTTTCTGTGAGAATGTCCTAATACTCATTAACTCTTCGTCAATTAATTTTTAACAGTTTTACAAGTCAAGTTTTTAATTTCAAACATCTTTAAGGATCATCAATACTATACTATCCATATTCATTTAGTATCTATAACTGACCATAATATCATCTGTCTAGTATGAAGCATGTTTACCTAGCTTGTACCATCCTGGGAGATCACAGAGTTGACCTCATCAGAAACACAGTTGCTAATGATCTCCGTAGTACTAGGCAAAGCAAACAGCGCTGACATTGCAAACCCAATAGCCTCCAGTTAGAGAGTTAGACGACCGTGTCTCATCTGAAATTGTAATGTTGGCTGATTCTCAGAATATAATTTTCAATATCGTCATAAAATTTGTTTATATCTTTCGAAAGTTTTGGGCAAACATTTTTGAATTGTTAAATAACTCGTCTAAAAATTAGACACTATTAAGCAAACCAACCCTATAATTCGAATATTCATTTTTACAACAAGAAAAGGCGTTAGAATAAACCAATCCGAATAATTTTTTTTTTTTAAAATGGCTATGTATATAAAAAACATATTATTCAGCAAAACCATATCATTATCATAACCATTATGAGAATTAATAACAGGTAATAGCATAATAAGGTATATGCTCCTTAAATGTATACGATACTTGTAAATCAAACATAAACATGCCTAAAAATTAAATGAATTGTAGCCTATTAAAAAATGTAAATGTAAAACAAAATGACAAAGAATTAATTAGTAATGCTAACAAAGAATAAAAGGAAAGAGTAATCGAGGCGGAAATTTAGCAATGACAAGAATACCCCTTTTTAGCTACTACCACTCCCAGTTAAGAATAAATTGAAAAATAATAGAGACAATAAATTATTTTTTAAAAACGTAAAATTACTGAGCAGAAAAAAAATGTCCAATTATTTCTTTAAAAGCTAATTAAGAAATTCCCGTTTTTCTTTTTTATTTGTTTTCTCTGAATTATATTAAGTGAGTTGTTTCATAAGGTTCAACAGGCACAAATAATTGTTTCTTCTATTAATTAATATTAAAATTTACAACTGCACTATACCAGATAATATTTCATTATTTAACTGACGAAAGTTAATAACGCGTGTGTTGGTTAGCACATTTTACGAAACTTTTTATGGTTCTTATTTCCCAGTTTTTTAAAAAAAAAAAAATTAAGAGGAGATAGGAGCAAGTTATTAGATAAAATAAATATTCGTAATGTAAATATCTATATTTAAATATTACATAAATAAACAAATAAAATATATCCGATGATTACCCGGCGACAGTGTGGAATAACATTTTTGGCGTTTTACCATATATTATATTAGTTTACAGTTTACTGTTCGTAATTAACAGTTTTTATTGATAATTAATATTAAATATAAAACTTTTTGAGCTGTTTATAATTTCCGTAATTTATGGATATTATGACTGATCAAAAGATTATGGGCTAGCAAACCACTCTAAGGAAATTTAGAGCCTTTTCCAATCCATGTTTTTAAGAACGCCTGTTTTTATGTAATCGCAAATTTCGTTGTAATCAATTATAAGTTGTAACTTTTTTTTTTAAAATGTTTATTGTATGAAGGAATCTAAACTACAATTGTTTAGATAGTATAGATAGAATGATTTCACAACCAAAAATCTTTAAAAAAAAAAAAATAGTATTGGACTTCATCTGTAATCTGTAACTTCGATCGCCAAATAAACCAAACTAACTCAAATTTAAATCATTGGACGTAGTACGTTTACGATAAACTCAGAATGACAACATTAATAATGAAAATGATAACTCAGGCTAAATTGGATTTATGATATTCTCATAATGGTTATTTTAGTATAATATTTAATTCTTACCTATCCACTGTATTTAGTTTTTATGAACCCTTAGTTCTTTTTTTATTAATTAGTTGTTCTAAACGTATGTTTAATTGTATTATTTTATTTATTCCAGATAAATAGTGTTGTTTTTTTTTAATAAACGTGTATCTGTTTTCAATTTCTCATGCACCTTTAATTATTACACGCACAGATATCAACGTAAATGGGACCTGATTGTTTTAATCCATTAACCTACTTTATATCTTACATTTTTATTTATGGGCAGACATACTTGTTTTTGTATTTTTATTTAATTATTTTTATCCTAGTTTTTATTAGAAAATATATATTTTTACATAGTACTAAATGTTAGTTTATAGGGTATTTCTTGTTTTAAGAGCATTTAATTTATTTTTTTTTATTCTTTTAACTTTTTTTTTTTAAATATTCTACATATAATAGCTATAACATGTTTCTATATAGTCTTTATTGCACATACTCATAGTACGCGGTTTCGCATGGAGCATTTACTATTTACAATAAACTTCTCTTGCATAGCAGCCATATAAAAAAATCTTAAGTTTGATAAAAATATAAATAAAACTTATTTTATTCGTTTTTCACTAAATGCTGATTTGTTCTAAAGCATATACACATACACTATATTTCTGCTTCTGTACTCACATAGTTATGAATATTCATAGTACCGATGGATAAACGTCCGAGGCGTAGACCAAAGCGTGGGTGGGAGGATTGCTTCAAGACTGATCTGGTAGATTTAGGTTTGGATTGGTTTTACTGAATGTATGTAGACAGTGATTGGTGGGATCGAAATCAAACCTTCGGGTTCGCTATGTTTTTCTAATTATTATAAAATTTCTTCAAATTATCTTTTAATTATTATGTTCAAAGAACCTATTCCAGAATCATTATTTTTAGCTGTTGCATCAGACTGTAGGCTTTAATAAATCAATTTGCATTATTAAATATCGATTTAAAAGACAAACAAAAATACCTTATTGACCATATCATGTTAACCTCGCCTCCTCTAATATAAAACCACATAATAAAAACATAAAGTTATTATGTGGTTTTATACAAAATAAGGTGTATAAGGTGGATGGATAAAGTGGATATAACAAATATGAAAAATGAGCATCTCATTTCATCCTTTGATATCGCATTGAGCTACAAGAGCAATGGTGTGGCAATTCAAGCATAAGAAATTTCCGAATGGCAAGGACCAATATCAGCCAAATCATCGTTTGTACACAACTGTCTAGTTACTGTCCTTTATTGGAGGAAGAATATAAAAGGGGAGAAAAACAGTTCAATACAACAAACAAACGGGACTTCAAAAGACCCCTCATTCTCTTTGTAACGCTCTTAACAGAACAATTTTCCAATCCATACTTTCTTCATCAAAGTTTAGGGTTATTTGAATTTACCCTGTTCTCATCCAAAGGAAAAAAAACATTTGTTACATCAACTTTGAAAAATATGATATCTAAAGCTTTCCTGACTTGCATAAAATCAATGCTTTCGAGTGTTAAATTTAACAAATACTTTTTATGTCAATAATACATTTTGTATACATATTTAATTTTT
>NW_027106719.1:843747-846326 GCF_000696795.3 Halyomorpha halys
TTTTTGCTCTCGTTGATTAATTTAACACATTTGCTTTGATTGCCTAAGGTCCTTTCGAATAATAATAAACTAAAATATTGAAAAAAGAAACAGTATTGACAAGAGACAAAACTCGTAATATATAATTTATTTGCTTGACGAACGTGCTTAGTCGTATTCTTAGTACAATTAATAGTTATTAGAACACTATAAAGATGTTTTAAAATTTTTATAAAATTAAAACTAAGGCGTTTAAAAGGTTTAGATTTTTCATTATTTTCTAAATTATGTTCCAGATGTGGTAATTTAAATCCATCAGAGACAAAAATAAATTTGGTCTTGTTGAAAGGTGTAAAACCTTTTGGTCATCAACCCCCATGGATTGTTATAAAGCTACTCGCAACCAAAGAGTTTATTAGTAGTTTCTGATGCTAATTGTGATTTTTATTGCTGCATGATAATTTGATAAAATAATATCATCAATGTCCCTTTCGTTGCTGCTCAAATAAGGGTACAAAAATGCAATTTAACATATAACAATGCACAACACACAGGGGCGTGCATGTTTGTAGAGAATCGATATTGAATATTTAGAGTTGAATGATTGTCATTTCTGAAAACTTGTCAGAATATTCAAATATTAAATATTCCGACATCATAAGATAGTTAACTTATAAATATATATTTAATTTTTTTTATTAGCCCAAATAATATTTTTTTTGTCTTTGCCCTAGGCCTGTTCAGATAAGACTTTGAGTCTAAACAAATTGACAGACTACCTAATTTTGATAAATAACAAATGTTTGTTCTTAGTATTTATTAAGCATTTATGAGTGCATTATTGTCATAATAAGCAAGGTAAAGTTTAAGTCTATTACATTAGTAAAGTATCTTTTCGACAAAAATAGTCTAAGTATTGACAAAATTAGTAACCTATTGTTATGTTTTGTTAAAATCAAATCTTAACCTTGCGTGTGCGTATGAATAATTATAGGTTCATTATGATATAGTTACTTCAAATATTTTCCAACTATTATAAGATATATTTACTATCATACATATGTTCAAAAGCTTTGCTAGTATTAATTTTCAGAGCCTAATTAGAAAAAACGTGATATATTAAAATACCGAAACCAAGACAATATTAAAAGACAGAAACCAAACGGTTTAGGTAGGAACTAAAAACGGATACATGTCAATATTTATAATCCAATAATGGTGTATATTGTTATGAAAATTCCGTATCTGAAAAAACGTAGATATTTGTTTGATTCTTATAGATTTTTGGACGATAAATAACAAGTTACAATAAACAGCATCGTTAAACTAATAGCGGTTTATAAAGTTATAGAAGTTATAAGCAAAAATTAAATATAAGTCTAGTTATAAATTTTAATAATATAAATAAAAAATACTTTGTGTTTCAAACATAAATTTATTCTTTATTTATATCTTTGGTTAAAATCCAAAGTGACGTCTCATAGAGAATTGCCATTGAACTGTAGTTGCAGCTTTGGAGTAGCAGCTAATACATTTGTCAGTTAATCACACTGATATTATGGGGCTGTATCGATCCCTTTTCCGGCTCTAAGTATCGATGGATTTTAAACAATGATAATCCATTTCTAAAGGAAGAAAATTTCTTAGAGAAGTGATGAATCTCGATTTCAATTCTTTAATTCTTACTGGCTAAAAATGATTTAGATGAGTGAGAGTTTACAAACTCTGACAGAGCTATGTCAGCGGATCGAGGCGGTTCAAATTTAGTTTTTATGGTTTCGACGCGGACATCTATATCTTATATATCAGCCGAATATTGAGGCGTTTCTGAAATAGACACGGGTCCAACATCATTCTAAGGATAGCTTATACAGCGCCATGGTTCCTATGGGGTACTTATAACATATTATTTTTGTACTGCCCGATGCATGTGGGAATTTTTTCTGTATTTATTCGACTAACAAATCGAGTAAATAAAAGTATTTAGGTGTTTATTGTAATCTGACCGATTGAGCGAATGATTTAATACATATCGTTAATGTTTTAAAAAAATAGAACTCAAGATCGTGAAAATGATGAATCAAAAGTGTTTGTAGTCTCGTCTTCATGGGAGCGCGGAATGTACTGCTCGGGAGTCTTTCTTGATGTAGAACAGGCTTTTGATCGAGTCTGGCACCCAGGACTGCTATAAAAGATCCGTAAATTCCTACCCCCTACATACTTTCTAATTATCCGTTTTTAACTCTCCAACAGATTATTTCAAATAAATCACAACAGCGCTTATTCATCCCTATTCCGCCAGTCTGCTGGTGTACCTCAGGGTAGTATCCTTGGTCCTATCCTTTATACAGTTTTCACAGCTGACATCCCAAACCATCCAAACACTATCCTCACCACGTGTGCCGATGATACATGTCAATTGTCTGTGAACAATGATCCTTACATTGTATCCCAAACCCTCCAATCCCACATCACCACCCTTGAAGAAAGGTGCCAAAATTGGAGGATTAAAATTAATTCCAATAAATCCCACCAAATCACATTTACCCTTCGTCGTAACCAAAACCAGATACCATTCCTTCCGTGGAAAACTTCCCAAC
>NW_027106719.1:846376-849689 GCF_000696795.3 Halyomorpha halys
CCTGTTCAGATAAGACTTTGAGTCTAAACAAATTGACAGACTACCTAATTTTGATAAATAACAAATGTTTGGTTCTTAGTATTTATTAAGCATTTATGAGTGCATTATTGTCATAATAAGCAAGGTAAAGTTTAAGTCTATTACATTAGTAAAGTATCTTTTCGACAAAAATAGTCTAAGTATTGACAAAATTAGTAACCTATTGTTATGTTTTGTTAAAATCAAATCTTAACCTTGCGTGTGCGTATGAATAATTATAGGTTCATTATGATATAGTTACTTCAAATATTTTCCAACTATTATAAGATATATTTACTATCATACATATGTTCAAAAGCTTTGCTAGTATTAATTTTCAGAGCCTAATTAGAAAAAACGTGATATATTAAAATACCGAAACCAAGACAATATTAAAAGACAGAAACCAAACGGTTTAGGTAGGAACTAAAAACGGATACATGTCAATATTTATAATCCAATAATGGTGTATATTGTTATGAAAATTCCGTATCTGAAAAAACGTAGATATTTGTTTGATTCTTATAGATTTTTGGACGATAAATAACAAGTTACAATAAACAGCATCGTTAAACTAATAGCGGTTTATAAAGTTATAGAAGTTATAAGCAAAAATTAAATATAAGTCTAGTTATAAATTTTAATAATATAAATAAAAAATACTTTGTGTTTCAAACATAAATTTATTCTTTATTTATATCTTTGGTTAAAATCCAAAGTGACGTCTCATAGAGAATTGCCATTGAACTGTAGTTGCAGCTTTGGAGTAGCAGCTAATACATTTGTCAGTTAATCACACTGATATTATGGGGCTGTATCGATCCCTTTTCCGGCTCTAAGTATCGATGGATTTTAAACAATGATAATCCATTTCTAAAGGAAGAAAATTTCTTAGAGAAGTGATGAATCTCGATTTCAATTCTTTAATTCTTACTGGCTAAAAATGATTTAGATGAGTGAGAGTTTACAAACTCTGACAGAGCTATGTCAGCGGATCGAGGCGGTTCAAATTTAGTTTTTATGGTTTCGACGCGGACATCTATATCTTATATATCAGCCGAATATTGAGGCGTTTCTGAAATAGACACGGGTCCAACATCATTCTAAGGATAGCTTATACAGCGCCATGGTTCCTATGGGGTACTTATAACATATTATTTTTGTACTGCCCGATGCATGTGGGAATTTTTTCTGTATTTATTCGACTAACAAATCGAGTAAATAAAAGTATTTAGGTGTTTATTGTAATCTGACCGATTGAGCGAATGATTTAATACATATCGTTAATGTTTTAAAAAAATAGAACTCAAGATCGTGAAAATGATGAATCAAAAGTGTTTGTAGTCTCGTCTTCATGGGAGCGCGGAATGTACTGCTCGGGAGTCTTTCTTGATGTAGAACAGGCTTTTGATCGAGTCTGGCACCCAGGACTGCTATAAAAGATCCGTAAATTCCTACCCCCTACATACTTTCTATTTCTCGGTTTTTAACTCTCCAACAGATTATTTCAAATAAATCACAACAGCGCTTATTCATCCCTATTCCGCCAGTCTGCTGGTGTACCTCAGGGCATTATCCTTGGTCCTATCCTTTATACAGTTTTCACAGCTGACCTCCCAAACCATCCAAACACTATCCTCACCACGTGTGCCGATGATACATGTCTATTGTCTGTGAACAATGATCCTTACATTGTATCCCAAACCCTCCAATCCCACATCACCACCCTTGAAGAATGGTGCCAAAATTGGAGGATTAAAATTAATTCCAATAAATCCCACCAAATCACATTTACCCTTCGTCGTAACCAAAACCAGATACCATTCCTTCCGTGGAAAACTTCCCAACCACCCAAATCCACTTGTTTCTAACCTGGCTTCTCATTCATTACCTAATAATCTTCCAAGGCGTCTGAAAAGAAGATGGCCTTGGGATCTTCTCTTCTAGAAATGTTATTGGAGTTTTATCAATGGGTAGATTCTCCACATGTTTGTATCGTGTCACTATCTCACCTACAGCAAATTTACGTGTTGTATATATATTATACAGTTGTAAATAACAATAAATAAATGATTAAAAAAAAAAAGTGTACTTATATGAGTATAAAAATATTTTGAGCAAATGACTTCACCAATTCATAGCTTTATTGCTAAAATTACACAATGATATTTCGAAAACTCAAAATATTGTAAAATATTTCCATAAATATGATTTCAGAATACGTTACGATTTTTTAACCAACCTATTTCCAATTTTCCGTCACAAATCATTCAGCCCCGTGGGTTGCCATTAAAAAATTCGTTGGCCTAATTCGTTAAAAGATTAATGTAAGTTTATGTACAGCTGAATTTCAAATACAAAACTTAAGTAATATTTGCCAGTAGAGCAACGTAGTTACTTTTCACGTACACTGTTACTTAAAGATTGTCACTATAATGTATGCAACTTTACTAATTTTGTGTGATAAATAGACTTTAATGATAATATTATCTTGTTTGTAAAGGCATGATATTTCTTATATTTCAGATGAATTAAAGAAAAGAAGGAAACGTATGTAATGTGAGAATCCTCATAGTACAAGAGGCGGGAAGAAAAAAAAGGCAGTTATCTCACCCCAAATTTTGATTACTTTAATGAAAACTATTAATTATTAATTATTAAGTTGAAATTGATAAGTATACCAAGTACAAGTATGGGAAATAAAAAATGGTAGATGTTTCAAAAAAAATATTTTTTCACTCCGAGCTTTATATGTTCAAAAATACTAACAACATTAGAAAACCTGAGAGAACATTATTTAAAGAAGAGTACATTAGCTAAAATTATTAGACCTAATAGAACTATTTACGTTCAATATTTTCCTCTTAGGTTCTTGTACTATCACAGGGGTAAACTTGTCATGTATGTTTAATCATTTTCATTTGTCTTTTTAGGACTGCAGAAAGAACAGAAAACCACTTTAAGACACAAAAAAAACCTGAGATAAAATAATTTGTATGATAGATATGGTACTTTGGTTTTCTATATGTATGTGTAGCCAGCGATTAGTGGTATCGGGACCGAACCTTTGGGGTTCACTAAGCCTTATTTATTTATAATTATTATTACATATTTAGTTACAACTCCTTGTTACTAAACGCTCCCTGTCGGTTGTGAATTCATTTATTATTTTTCTATCTCTGAAATATTGAATTTAGGACATTGCCTACGCTGGTGTGAAATGTTAATCCCATAAAATATGGTTTACATTGGTCATGTTAAGTTAGAAATGGTATTATTATGCAAATCAAGCTCT
>NW_027106719.1:849739-851234 GCF_000696795.3 Halyomorpha halys
AGGTTCTTGTACTATCACAGGGGTAAACTTGTCATGTATGTTTAATCATTTTCATTTGTCTTTTTAGGACTGCAGAAAGAACAGAAAACCATTTTAAGACACAAAAAAAACCTGAGATAAAATAATTTGTATGATAGATATGGTACTTTGGTTTTCTATATGTATGTGTAGCCAGCGATTAGTGGTATCGGGACCGAACCTTTGGGGTTCACTAAGCCTTATTTATTTATAATTATTATTACATATTTAGTTACAACTCCTTGTTACTAAACGCTCCCTGTCGGTTGTGAATTCATTTATTATTTTTCTATCTCTGAAATATTGAATTTAGGACATTGCCTACGCTGGTGTGAAATGTTAATCCCATAAAATATGGTTTACATTGGTCATGTTAAGTTAGAAATGGTATTATTATGCAAATCAAGCTCTGTATGGCCGTGTGTATCTGTGGGGATGATGAATGATTTGGATTTATAGAAGCTCCGTTGAATTGGTTGCTCTATTCTAAACATGATTCCATTTTTCACTGGAAGCCTTCAAAAGGACATTTGATCACCTTGCTATATAATGGCCATTTACTAAATTTGATAGGCCGTCCGATTTTTTGCTCTCTACCGAATGATATATATAAAATAATGGTCTTAAATTATATAGTATATAAACTAAATAGAGAAATGTAGATAGTAATATTTATAAACTTATAAACAAATTTATTATTTCAAATATACAAACATAAATTATAGGGAGATAGTCCGGGTGGCGGTAAATAAAAGTAAAAAAAAGTAGAAGAAACTATTTAATGTTAACCAACCTCTCACCCCACTTTGCAGGACTTCGTCAGGGCGAATTCTGATTGATAAAAAAATAAAAAAATAAAAAGGACTGACCTTTATATATAAAAATAAATAGTAAACTTTAAGAAATAACAGTTAAAGCAATATTTTAATGATTTGTACATAAAATTTTTAACTTGTGTTTAAAGATATACTAGGCAATAATTCAAGACATAAAAGGCTTAAAGGAAAAACATTTTTCTCTCATATTCCCATTTCTGAAAACTCGTAAATACAAATAATGGGAGACTATTACAAGATTTCACAAAAAAAAAAACACAAACATATGCAAACAGACAAAAATGAACAAAACTTGAAATCTGAATTGTACAAAACTTTTTCGTTATGTATATTTTATTTTTTAAGAAAGTGCATTAATTTTACATTTCTTCATAGTTTATAATTCATATTAATTTACTTTAGTGGCTTTTTTATTATGTTTTTTTTTTTTCAATTTTCCAATTGTAAAGAACTAAAAATATGTATAAAAAGGAAATTGAAATCATCTCACTTTATCTTGCAAAATGTAATTGCACCTTGTCATTTATTGGAACCTTATGGCAAACTGTATATAATAATTAACACAAAAAAATGTAAAAAAGGCTTCTAAATAGTACAAGAAGGATTAAAAATATTCAAGAGCCAACATAATTTTTAAAAAA
>NW_027106719.1:851284-852576 GCF_000696795.3 Halyomorpha halys
AAATAGTACAAGAAGGATTAAAAATATTCAAGAGCCAACATAATTTTTAAAAAAATATATTATTTAAATATTATACCTTTTTTACTATGGTTACGCTGTATTTATTGGGTTGATATGGAGACATTACATAACTAATATATTTAACTACTAATTTTTTTAATTCAATATTAGTACACGATTAAATTGAAAAATAAATGTTTAAAATTATTATCAGAATTTTTTGGCCAATACGAATTCTGAGGTTCCACTTGTAGTGCATGGTACCGGCTAATAATATAGAATAAATGAAAGTATTTTTTTTCTTTTTTTATCATCACTTGCTGTTACTATATTTTCCAAAATATTATCAATTAGTTTTTAAGACTTTAAACTTAATCCACTTTGCAAGCGTAAAATAACACGTTTGACAAAAATTCAATTACCATAGTATGGCGATTGGCATGTTTTTGGATTAGACTCCATTGTTCCGGCTTCTTAACAAAAATTATTTTTGTTTACAATCTAAAAACTAAAAATACTTTTATTTTATTATTTTACTTACAAATGATCAAATAAACGTTATTTATCCACAAATAGGGAGCACCTATGCTGACCAACATAGCACCTTCACCGGCCAAGAGGGTCCAACAGTTCTGGAACGATATACTGAGACATACTTTACTTTAAAGAGCAAAGAGCAAAGAGGAACCACATAAATACGACATTCGAACTACCGACTGTGACAGAATTTATATCGAGGAGACATCAAATTTTTTGAACGAACCCATTATTTAGGACACTGACACGGACAGTACGGCCACAAAGGTGGCAGACACACACAGACTCAGACTCGACTGTGTACATGTAACTAAATTGTTTGAATAAACATTCCTGGTAAGCCCCATTACCAACAGACTGACAAAAAATACAGACTACCCCTTCCCAAATAATCAAGTTTCCTCAGCCCCCTCTTAAAATCCGTTACTAAAAAGCAGAAAAAGAGGCTACTTTCAACTCCTTTTCATCATGATTTCACCCCCACGCACCCAGGGAAGAAAAAAACAATGATCCACAAAATAGATTATTATGTCAATAAAAACTTTTACTAATTCTCCATTTTAAAAGAATTATTATAAATAGTAAATAACTCTTAATTTAAGTTTATCAAATAAATTATGGTTTTTACATACAAAATATATAAATTTTCTTGTTTCTTATAAAAATAACAGTTTATTCTTCACAACATTAATATTAATCAACCTTTATAATATTTTTCATAATATTCGATATATAATTGTTTAATTTCTAATGTC
>NW_027106719.1:852626-853555 GCF_000696795.3 Halyomorpha halys
AAAAAATATATTATTTAAATATTATACCTTTTTTACTATGGTTACGGTGTATTTATTGGGTTGATATGGAGACATTACATAACTAATATATTTAACTACATTTTTTTTTGCAAGCGTAAAATAACACGTTTGACAAATATTCAATTATCATAGTACGGCGATTGCCATGTTTTTGGATTAGACTCCATTGTTCCGGCTTCTTAACAACAATTATTTTTATTTACAATCTAAAAACTAAAAATACTTATTTTACTTACAAATGATCAAATAAACGTCATTTATCAACAAATAGGGAGCACCTATGCTGACCAACATAACAGCTTCGACGGCCAAGAGGGTCCAACAGTTCTGAAGCGGTATACTGAGATTTATATTGAGACATAATTTACTTCAAAGAGGAACCACATACATACGACATTCGAACTACCTACTGTGACAGAATTTATATCGAGGAGACATCAAATAGTACATGTAACTAAATTGTTTAAATAAACATTCCTGGTAAACCCCATTACCAACAGACTGACAAAAAATACAGACTACCCCATCCCAAATAATCAAGTTTCCTCACTCCCCTCTTAAAATTCGTTACTAATATGCAGGGAAAGATGCTACTTTCAACCCGTTTTCATCATGATTTCACCCTCATGCACTCAGGGCACTTAGAAGAAAAAAAACAATGATCCACAAAATATATTATAATATCAATAAACACTTTTAATAATTCTCCATTTTAAAAGAATTACTATAAATAGTAAATAACTCTTAATTTAAATTTATCAAATAAATTATGGTTTTTTACATACAAAATATATAAATTATCTTGTTTCTTATAAAAATAACAGTTTTTTCTTTACAACATTAATATTAATCAACTATTGTAATATTTTTCATAATATTCGATATATAATTGTTTAATTTCTAATGTC
>NW_027106719.1:854915-857868 GCF_000696795.3 Halyomorpha halys
CTTGTTATAAATATACTTCCACTTGCACTTCCATCACCTGCAATGTAAATTTATTGTTGTTAAATATATTTTCATAGCACTGCTTAACTTCATCAGAAATGAACTGAATTGAATTTTATGAAGCCCTTTGCTTTTCCCTTTTCACTTGCAACGGTTATTTTCACACTATTGGTTTTTGGTTGTCAAATCTGCTACAATACTATCCTTGTTTTCGGCTCAACATTGGTCTCTAATCTTTATCAAAAACCTTCTTATTTGACTTGAAGTCTGAATCTATTATAAGATATATTTATAAGATGTGTGTGGAAAGAATAATTCACTATCTGAATAGAATTAGTCTTATTTAACACCTAATTACAGTGCAATCTCGATAATCCGAAGTTCGGTACTAATAAAAAAACAGCAGGGACTAACATTATCGTTTTCAAAAGTTGACATGTATAAAGGACATTTTTAACTTCCCAATCTATAGACAAGTTATTGTAATCATCGTAAATATCGAAAGTGGATTGTAAACAGTTTTGATATCTGGTAATCTAATTCCTATGAAAGTATTCATTATATATTTTTTTTGGAATTAGAAATACCTAACATCTATTGTTTAAGTCATATTCTGTAAAACTAATTTAATTAGTGCGCCTTCACTGCTTGAATTTTTAGTGGGCTGTATGAAATTAATTGAATGAAATAAAGCATAAGGTGACAGAAAGAGAATTTATTTGAGCAAGAGGTTTGTTGAACAAGAGAGAATGGTTAAACATTAAAATCTATTGTTATTGCAAGGATGAAGGGTGGCCGAAATAAATCATTTATTGGTAGAGATAATTAATTAATTTTTACTGGGGTTTAATGATGATGATGATGATGGTGTTAATTATGTGGAATGATATGCACTTACTCCATGCTTTAATGCTTCCTGTTGGTGCCTTTCATTTCCCTTCGTCTACTCTCTCCTCGGCAACCGGAAGGCTTTTCGGCAGTGTCCTTACTCACTCATAATGTTTAGCCGAATAGAGGTAGAGAAAAAAAAGAGTGGCCCTGGCTAAGGCTGTCATGGTTACTTAGCCATATGTTTTGAATCTTCCGTTTAAACGGATCAATTAGAAATATGTATAATACAATTTTGTTTTAAATAAATCCTTGCAAAGAGTATTTTTTATTGTTTATTGTAAATGAACAATCTTATAGTTTAACAAATTGAATCATCGCATAGCAATACTAGGGATCTAAAGAAAATGTTTATTTTTTTAAACTTCAAAGTGTCAAATTCCCAATAAATTATGTACCGATATTTAAATAAAATTAAATAAATAAGAATAGTAATGTGAATTCATACTGTTGAATTTTTTCGCGTAATTTCTGTATTACGAACACTCCCTGCAGCAATTAGTTCAGATTATTGAGATTACATCGTATTTTAAAAAGGTGCTTAGTGGATACACGCTGGATTCAGTATGTTCTTATTTCGTACAAATGTAGGGATGAACTGTTTTAAACAAATATTACATTTTCATTTAAAAATGAAGTTTTTAACTGATCTGCTTTATATGGAATTGCGGATTTTATTAATTGTTAGTAATCATTTTTGCCACTAAAAATACATCTACTTTATTATATAAAAAAAATTAGAATAGAGATGGGCTAAATTGTTACCGAATCTAATGATTGGAATTTTATTCAGATAAACATGTCATTCCATATATCTTATCTCTAGGGAGTAACTCAAATTTCCTGGAGCTGTGAAATATGCCCTCCCTATGAATCTACTCTAAATTCACCCCAACCCTTCTATAAAATCCTGTTACAGTTCTATAAATAGGATTGGAGGTCACCGTCACTCCATGCTTATAACTTCAATTCGTTTTCTGGAAAACTTGTTTAGGATATATTTGTTTAACATGTTAAACAGCAATTTATTTGTACCATCATTTTCAGTTTTATATATGACAAAATTTGTAGAAACAAAGCAATACAAAATTAGTGCTATTGTGTTATTAGGTTGATTTAGCTCGTAATGTAAATCTACCTAATAACACATATTTAGTGTTAAAATTGTTATTAAAAGGATAAATATCCATCATGGGGTGTAAACTATTTCATCTTTGTCATGAAAGACCAGAAAAAAAAGTGTTAATAGTATTTTAAATTAAAAAAAAATAATATAATCAAAAATAATAATAAATAATAATAAAATTAGTAAAAAGAGGGGATATAATACTATAACTATAAATTTTGGTAGTGCTAAATTGTTAGTTTTTTCATGAGTTATTTATTGATATTCAGATAGTGCCTGGTCTTAGGAAGGGATAACACACGTAGTCATATGAAACGTGCCTAGATACGGAATCACCACATTGCAGTAACTTACAAATCTAAATATTCAGAGGTGAAGAATTCTTCTGATTTTCAACCACGTCACTTATTGAATATTCCATTTAATCAACACCCTACTGAATGTGGCAGGCAATTTCATATGCATTATTTGCCTGTTATAAAATTCTGGAAACACAACAAAACAAGTCTCTAACCACATTTGTATGAATATGAATACTAACAAAACAAAGTAGAATTAACATTAATTTAATTAAACAATAATAAAAATTAAACAACCAAAGAAATAGGAAAACATAATACGCAAAATGAACTCAGATGTAATAAAATAGCTCCTAAAAATACTGTATTTTATTAATGAATATTAATAAACTCTATCACTATAACGCATAACGGGTCAGGGGATCAGTCGTTAGTAAACAAGTACAGTTTCTAATCCAGCCGATTTGTCAGGTGGTGATTTGTTCAGGTTGACCCTCAACCACCAGGTTTTTCTCTTAATTAAGGATGTGACTAAAGGACGATTTAAGAGAATAAATATATACGAGGAGAAGATGGTTGGTGGAGTGCGATCAAAATAAAACACAAATAAGTTGAAGTAACTTATGTAATCGTGCCAACG
>NW_027106719.1:860493-866425 GCF_000696795.3 Halyomorpha halys
AAATAATATAATCAAAAATAATAATAAATAATAATAAGATTAGTAAAAAGAGGGGATATAATACTATAACTATAAATTTTGGTAGTGCTAAATTGTTAGTTTTTTCATGAGTTATTTATTGATTCTTTTGTTTACCAAAAAAATTGGAAGGATTTAATGAATAAATATATATATACACATTTTAGCTTTCTTCTTTAGAACTAACAAAGAAGTTTAAGTGGCTAGGAGTTGTGGAAGTATTTTCTTTTGTTTTTTTTTGGCTTAATCTCAACTTAGCCACTTGGGTGACATTGTGTGCTCCCCTTTTTCTTCTTTACAGTAATCATGAATTAAGGCTTGTGCAATTCATACAGATCTAATTGTGAAGTAAAGACGCTTAATTAATTTATTCTTTTTGTTGTTTTCAATAAACAACAAGTTGTCGCTGGGCTATGATGTTGCGTACCTTAACATTTTCCCATCCGTTCAGTAGGCCCTCCTGGGCCCTGTTTCATAATAAAATACAAACTAATAATATTAGTCTTGTAGATTTATCTTAATTCAATTACACAGACTTGTACAATAGTAACTTGTACTTTAGTATTTTTTAGTTCATGTAATATCACTAATAGTCATCTTTATCATGAAAAAATAAGTATTAGTATTATTACCACACTAATTTCTATACTTGTACTATGTACTAATACTATTAGCTTTCATTATGAAACAGGTCCCAGGTCTGCATCCGTCCGGCAGATTCTTCCAGTACTCCAGCCAGCTTAGTCATTGCGTTTTCTCCAGGTGGTTCTTCGATGCTGAGTAATCAAGTCCATCCATATGAAATAGAGCTATATTTTAAAACTTTTATCCAGGGTTTACAGCTACATTTTTAGATTGCTCAAATGCACCAAATTCTATGTACGGGAGTACCTTGTGGTATAAATTAGTAACAAGTATAAATATTTGCGCAGGAGATATTTATAACCGGATTTTTATTAAAGATATTTAATAACGGTTCCTGACAAATTAACTCATTTTTATGGAAAAAAAATTGTATAATAAATTTTTAAAAATATACCATTTTCAAGGAAGACAGTATTGACAATATAGTCATATGATTAGATACATAAAAAAGGCAAGACTATTTTTTTTTTTTTGGAGGGGGGGTTAATTATTTTATTTAAAAAAAAAAGATTTAATGATATGATAGACTGTTTTCAAGTTTTTGGAAAAAAAAATTGAGGAAAACATATGAATTTTTTAAATTTTATTTTATGTTTTTCCTGACTCTAATTCACTTATAATTATTCGAAACTTTTAATCCTACCTTCCTTAGCTCATCAATGAACAAGGGTGCAAAATAATAAGTACATTGGATTTCATTTAAGCACGAGTAAAATTTGACTGGACATTAATCAGTAATATAATAATAATTATATCATATCTATTTCTTCAGACGTAGGATGTATGTGTGCTTGGTTCGATATGTTGCTACTTTGCACATTGTCACAAAACATTTTTTTTTATTATTTTGTCTTTATTCTTCTCCATAGATTGTACTATATTTAATTTTTAACAAGAGTCCTGAATTTAGGATATAGGGACCACAATAGAGAAGGTGTCTAAGATGAAATCTTTGGAACATGTGAATTTCAAAATAAAACTGAATCTTTATTTTTCTGTAAGATGTTCCATTATTCAAGCAAAACAGTGATGTGTGCTTCGTTTGGGACATTAAATTAAATGGAGATAATTTTATTTCAACGATTTCGGTTTTTGAGCATGCAATGGATTGGATATAATCGACTTGTTCAACAGTAGTAAAACAATCATTAAATGAATCAAGAAGACAAAGATACCTGAAACCACCTGTTCGTCGATATTCCGAAAAGTTTCACCGATAAAGATGGCTAATTGATTTCTGGAGAAACAGGGTGTCCAGAGAAGTGGATTATTCTGTACCTATGAGTGATGACCCCAGTTGATGGATGCTGTAGCTCCCTTTCTTCATCTTATTCTCGCCCCTTTAACACCATCAATTATTTCCAGACCCGTGGTCGGCTATTGACTTGTAACTTCTATGAAGTTTACAATCGGAGATTCGCATAGGTAAACCTCTGTTTACCTCAGATGAAAACAGTTATAAGTGGATAGGGTATAGTTTGTAATCTATAACTTTCAATGTTTCATTTCGCTTAAGTTAGCTTTAAATAATCAATTTGTATAAAAAGATTGAATTAAGTAACATGTATTTTATCAATTAACAAAAATATTTAATAGATAAAAATATTTAAAAATAATAGGTGAGGAATTGACTAGAATAGACAAAACCATCTAGTACAGGTTCCGGACTCATAGATTTGTCTCTATAAGCAAGCTCCTAACACTCTTCCGCGGTAGGTGAGGGAGGATTAAAAAGAAGAAGAAAAATTCAATAAGTAAATGAGATAATTTAAAATGGCATGCAAAAAATTGTGGAGAAATTACTCATTATTAGCAATGCAATAAGCGGAAATAAAAACCTTTGATGCAGCATGGCACCTCAACGCACCGGGACATACCAAGAGCAGGTGAGGCATAGAAAGTCTACACATCACGCTCAGTAACCGCTTGAGATAGTATTAAAACGATAAAGGCCAGGAACTCCCTGAGGAGGATGTATTCATGATGTTCAGAGAAACGAACAAACCGAGGCAGTATTCTGCAGATCTCCTGGCACGTTATATATAACTGAATTGCTGAGTTGATGGAAACAATCCAAGTACAGGGTCGGATGCAATTCCTATCCATGGTACTGAAGATTCAATGGCAAAAGAACAGGGGAAGAAGGAGGAATTACCAAGAAACAGCGACTGAGGTGAGTAATATCGCCGTTAATTGTATGGAACGGAGGAAGTTATGGGGTAAAGTCAAGGACAAATTTGAGAAGGAGAAACGGAAAAGAGTTACTAGGGACAATCTCAATGTTCACGATCTAATGGGCAACCTTAAAATTGGGACGGTGGTGTACCGGAAAGTGGGAACTAATAGAGGCAAAGAGCTGCAGAGGTTGGATGGCCCTCATTCAAAGAGGTCACGATTAGAGAACACAATACTGTTACCATAGAAAGTTAGAAAGAACCTAAAAAGTGAAGAACAGCTAACCTAGAATAATTAAAGATTCCTGCAACAGCGGTATTATGATGTAAGGGATTGTACTCACCTCCTTACCGGAGGACAATATTGTAAACTTTTAATTTGTATATTGAAATTTATTCATGTATTTATATTATATATTTATATTCTATGTATTTATATTATGTATTTAAGTATTTGTATTATGTATCTCCATCGGTTCCTGATGGGAAAGAATGCACTATATTTAATTCAAACACTAGATCCATAGGACCCCTGAATGAATATCTATAATTAATCATTGGAGTTATTTTCCAATGGTATCGTGTTCACCAATTTACTATGCTATTATATATGAGATGACATGGATTCTTAATTATAAAGAAAAGTCTGTGTTACATATTTTATATTTACAATCATATATACATTACCAAGAATAATATTATGAGGGAACATGGTAGACCTGTTTCCTTATACTTTAATTGATATATTATGAATTGAGAAGTACCAGTTGGGATCTTTGATATTTATACTGACCCTAAGTTATTAATACTATTATTGCCATTCAAATTACAACAGAAAAGGTCTTACTTGTTTTAATGCGCATGTCAAGATTGGCTGTAGTAGCTGAGCGGATCTTGAGCCCCGCGACCGCTGCTCGGTCACTTCAAGTCTAGTACCTGCGATCGGTGATTTCCTCCTCTGGCCTCCAACAGGTCAGCCGCTCTTCTTTGTTCCTCAACCGTTTTCAAGTGTCCATCTCCCCTAGAATGTGTTCCACTGTCCTCCGACCTTCAAGTTTTGTCCTCTCGTCTCCCAGTGTTCCTCGACCATTTTTTTTTGTTCCTAACCTCTTATTTATTTTTTTTTTAATCAATTACAATTATATACAGTTCCTCAACCGTTCCTTCTGCTCCTTTTTGCTTATTTTCTCCCATCTCCTTCTGACTCCTCCCCCTTTTGATTTCTGTTCTTCTGATTGGTTTTTTTTTAATGTTCAGAGGGAGTAAGAAGGTCTAATGACTTTCGGCGAAAGTCGGTATTTTTCCTCCCTTTCATGTTTAAGGTAAGGCGGCTTTCTTCTTTATGCATTTTCCAGTGACCACGTGTGAGATAAGGGCTGTTTATTTGTTTACCTTTGCCTACGCGGTCACCCGTCCCCAGGAGTGCATGGGGACCCTTGGTGTTTACATATATCTATACATTACTTTTAATGTTTTGCCGATCGGTTCTCTGCCTAGGCCTGGTGGTTCCTATGGTATGCCGACAAAAGAAATTACTTAACGCTAAACATTCCAGCTGGTGCCTCCTTTTATATATCAATACATATCAATCTACGTGACCAGCAGTTTCCGAAATATTATTATTCCGAGAGGAAAATAACTTCATGTGTTAACATATGTAACAGACGTAATCTGCTGAATTAGAATGAGACAACTAAGTAACAACCCTAGATCCCTGAAAATATTTTATTAAAATTGGACAAATGGTTCGGTTGAATTTGACCGAGCACTGAACCAACTTTGTTGTTCAAAAAAAGTAATGAGTTTTAGATTCTTAGGACAGATATTTTCTATTACTTACGTGAATATAAAGCTTCTTCACTTTGGTAGTGACAAGACTACAAAAAAAGAGCAAAGACTACAAAAAATACAGATATTAGTATCTTATGACAATATAAATCGCCACAATTTCATAAATTTACGTAGTAAATAGGATAGAGGATAGAAAATTAGATTTATTAGAAATTTATACGAAGCTTTATGACTTTCTTTTCCTGCCTTAAGCTTTCTGAATGAAGATAAGGCTGATGATGTCATATGAGAAGATGAGTTTGATTATAGCAGAATGTTACGGACTTCCCTTCAGCACACCACCAAGGCAATGTCATGAATATTATAGGATATCTGCCTTATGTAAAATTAACGAATAAAAATATGCTTAAAATAATTTTATGCTTTAGAAGCAAATAATGAATGATTAAAGTTAACAATTAAAATAACAATATTCCATATTTCTGACTTTTTAACAAATTTTGACTTATGTATTTTATTAAATTAATGTAACCCACTTATGCAATAAGTGATTCATTTTTTTTTGTTTTATAGGTTATATAAACATTTCTGTTTGTTTAAGATTTTTTTATTATTATTTACAACTGTACATAAAATACAAGCAAATTTGGAGTATGATCATAATGGTATGGTACAGACATGTAGAGAAACTACCCATTAGTAGAACTCTAATAAGAATTTCAATTTTTTTTTTAATCTTTAAAGTTTGAAATTCTTAAAAAATTCAAAAAAAAATTCTCATTAACCAAAAGTTTTCCAAATGTTACTTACTATTAGATGTAGATATAGCATTGGGTTTTTATTGCAAAATGAAAAATAACTATCTATATACCATTCAAAACACGACTAAATGGTTTATCACCATTTGAGGGTTAAGTTGCCAAATAGTAAACAAATATAAGTATAAACAATTTGTACCCCAAAGCTAATGAAATATCTTTAGAAGAATCCTTAAATCATGTAATTGTCAATGCCTTCATGAGATACAAAATTATATTTTGACTAAATATTAAGACATAATTTACTGTTTTATGTAATTATAATCTTTGTTGCCTAATTAGTTGGAAATGAGGTCAAGTTACTTCGAGAAAAATTCCATATGGTTACTTTACTAATCATATCCATTAAGAACACAAATTTATTTAAAATCTTACACTGTGACGCACTTAACTGTAATGTGAAGGGATCGCTGTTATATGCATTTTGAGTGGACTGTATTTAATGGATTTAAAATTAATGAAACATGGTTAAATAGGGAGACAGAT
>NW_027106719.1:876191-877434 GCF_000696795.3 Halyomorpha halys
CAAGGCCACTTACAGCTCCCAGTACTCCTAAGGTGAATACTTTACCAGTTGCATATTCTCAACAAGGCACATTGCAACAACATGGGCAAATGGGTTTGCCACATGTTACAGCTGCGGGCACAACTACCAGTGCTGAGTTTGTCAAATACAGGGATCACCAATGGGGACAAACTGTGAGACATCCGTCTTTGAATAGAGACATTCGAATTGGCGATCAAGTGACTCCATTTTCAAACATGCTGTATACTTTGGAGGATAAACAGCCCAAAGTGAAACCTAATATCTCCAAGAACAAAGTACGAGCAGATAACATGTTAGCATCCAAAAATAGAATACCTAATGCCAATGGAAGAAGTGAGATTAAAGCTCATCTTAGCAGAGACAATTTGGATAATTTCACTCTCCCAACTGCAATCAGGACAGAATCATCAGAAATTCCAACAATACCACCTCAGAACACTAATACCACCCCTGTTCAAACCAGTGGGCAAACCAACATAGAAAATGTTCAGAATGGAATCGAAATTGATGATATTATCCATCACAACACTATTTCCATCAGACATGAACATGGAAATATTCAAACACAAAAGGACTCTCCAGTTCCTTATCCATATCTTCAACGAAGTTCATCTAGGCAGTCTCAACAGACTATTTCAGTAGCAACAACATCTGCTGTTACTCCACCTCTGGTTGTTTATTCAGATACTCAGTCCATCCAAAGGACTCCTTCAGCAACTGTAATGAACTCTTCACAACCTCAATCACAATTTACAACGGCTTTCCCCAATTCAAAAGATGGGACACCGCTATCTTCAAATATTAACAGCCATGCTATATCGGGAACACCCCGTAATAGTATGCTCTCACAGCAATCTTTTAATGACCAAAATCCAGGTAACATATTTTGGTACAGTGCGAAACTGAGGTTCATCTCCTTCTGTATGAAAACGATATTGACAAAGAAACTTACACCCTTGCTTCTATTGCCGAACGAGGTTGGATTTATCTTGGTGGGCGGCGCAACATCATCAGCCGGAGTTTTAGGAACTCAACTATGCCATGCAAAGCAGATCCAGCTTCAAGCAAACTCGGAACATTTAGAAGCACTGTCAAATGCACTGCGTTTGACTATAACATCACTGCATGTGATACCAGAACCCAGAAAACCTCCTGATAGATGACCATAACTTTTGCAACGGACTGAAACTTTGGTTGACATTAGCGTTTTTCTTGGTATTTT
>NW_027106719.1:878442-883351 GCF_000696795.3 Halyomorpha halys
TGATATTAATAATATTTAATTATGGGCAGATTTTACTCCTTTTACTGTAGCAGGGCTACATTTTAAGGAGATTTTGGAGTGATAAAGATGGTCTAAGTTAGAGTACATAGAATTAGAATACATAGAAGAAGAAATAGAATGCCAAAAGGGCGAACGAGGGCCCTATATCACTTTCGAAATATTAGCTTAAAACGGGAAGGAGAGACTTTGAGATAGAGGAAAATATTTAAAAAGCCCCTGAAATCGAAAAACGGCATCAAACCCGTCACTCCCGCTTTTTTTTTTTTTTTTTTTTTTTTTCATACCCTCCTATAATGATGTTATTGAATATCTGGTACATACATATAGGAGGTATGCTATATGTATATCTGGGTGATGATACCTTGGATTGCCTTTTGGCATTATAAGGTTAGGTGAAGGGTCCATTGAAGGTTGTTACTCCCGCCCTTTTTTTTTTTTTTTTTTTCATACCCTCCTATAATGATGTTATTGAATATCTGGTACATACATATAGGAGGTATGCTATATGTATATCTGGGTGTTAAGGATACCTTGGATTGCCTTTTGGCCTTTGGTTACTCCCGCCCTCCATGGCAGCCTTACTTATATGACTTTTCGAACGGACAATTTCAGCGAGTAGGTTGGTCGATGTACGACATGTCACAATCTCACAAGAGGAGACCGTAACGCTAAAAAAAGGCCATCCATCCCCGCCCGACCCGCCCCGCAAAACCCCCGGCGAACGAGGGCCCTATATCACTTTCGAAATATTAGCTTAAAACGGGAAGAAGAGACTTTCAGATAGAGGAAAATATTTAAAAAGCCCCCGAAATCGAAAAACGGCATCAATATGATATGATTGAGTATTTGGAGCCTCTATAATTATTGTCCCTGAATGTTGTAGATTGGATAATAAAAAAAAAAAATATTTATTTTTCACCATAGTGAGGATTATATTATTTTTCAAAACTAAGTAATATAAATATGATAAGAGACTATTTTCTAATATTACATACAATGAAGTTACTCCTACACTACCTATTTCCTATAAATTTCGATTAACCAATTATATTATATTCTCAAATATCTGGGTTTGAAATTAATAATTGTGTCCAGTTATATGTGCTACATAGCATTTTGTATATGTTCTTTTTTAATCAAATATTTTTATGCAATCATATGCTCAGTCCCTCAAACAATAAAGGCAAGATTTTTCATAAGTGAAATAAATCTTAGTGAATAAAAACAACATCTATAACCTCAACTATAAACTTCTGTTCACTTGAATAAAACGATAACACAGACCTCTGTGAGATAGAAATCGTTCATATGCAACTGTACAAGTGTAATAATATCGCGTTACTAGCAAACTTATATTATCCAGCAGTCGTAAAACTGGAAACTATAGTTTTCTTTTACTGCCTACTGGCTTTCTGCTTTGTATCATTCTGAGCTCTCATAAATCATACTTTCTTCAATTATGTTTCCTCTACTAGCGAACGTATTGTCTAATGTTTCATTCTTTAAGTAAGGACAACATAAGATAAAAATAATAAAAAGTAGATGTGTTCCAGACTTCTCCAGCAACTGGTAACTTCATTAATCCACTGCTTCAAATCTAGAGAAGTACATTCCTTCATCATGTAATATGTAACTTACAAGAGGAGGCTACGCACGTGGGATCACTGGTTTCGTTGAAACGTATTTTGCTGATATTAAATCAAAAAATACTAGACAAGTATCCAGGAATATTACCAGCGGAGCTGAGAAAAACATTTTTTGAAAATTTAATATTTTTTTATAATAAGAATAAAATATTAATGATTGTATAAAAAGTTTAGGCGTATAAAGAAGTCAAAAGTTGCATATAGTGAAGTTTTGCCCACCTCATAAAATATAACCATTAAACATAAATTTTTTCCATTACTCGAAAAATACAATTTTGTTAATCCAAAGTTATAGGCTGTCTTGGGGCCTTCAATTATTTTTTTTTAATCACAAAAAATGCAATAACTTTATACTACTTCACCAATCTACTTAAAACTTATAAGCCACTTAGGGACATATAAACTATTAAAACAAATTAGAGCCAGAGATATAAAATAAAACGTTTGAGAATTTTTTTTTAAAACTAATTTTTCCACATTGTTAAGGAATCTAATCCAAAAGATACTAATAAAATATGGAAGAATGGAAATTCAACTTCCTAACAGTTAAGATAGCGTTGGATTTTAATTGAATTATTGGAAATCGTAATTTTTTTTTTTCGTGTATGTAGAACATAAGCAAAAAATAAATATTTTCCAAAATTCTATTCCGAAACTTTATAATTTTGTATTTATATAAATCTAGTATTTGAGGATCTTAAAGGATGCTGAAAAAATATGGACTTGATATTTCCTTGTTGCTCTCTATTACTGGAATTTTCTTTCGGTTTTCTTAATTATTATTGCATTAAATACAGTCAACAATGATCTATTCTTATTCTTTATAAAGTCTATTATGAAGAAAATTAATTGATTAGTACAGAATAATCATTAAATAAATGCAGAGAAAAGGAGGAGTACAATAATATAAAAAAAATGTAAATTATATAAAATATTTTTTCTAGGCTTCTATAGAGCATTGGGAAGAAACTTCAGACTTTTTATAATATTTTTGGATGTAATATCACCAAGATATTTGAATACCTAGGATATCTGTCAAATGTAAATGCCTAATGTCAGTACTACGTGCGTATATAGCTTCCTCTTGTTAGTAACTGATTAAATAAACGTGTTAAAAACTTATGATGAAGTACTAAGTAGTAGCGTTTCAGGAATGGGAAATTTGTGAAGCTTCCGAGCAAACTTTTTGCACATCGTAACTATTGTTTGATCGAAACCGGGAAAATTTTTTGTGGGTGAAAATATTGAATGGATTAATAATGTTTTATTAATCAAAGAACATCAGACAATATATCTGTAAATATTACAATATGTAGATACACAAAAAAGGTGATAAATGCAAAGGTTATATAAATGTCAGTTTTGCCAGTAAGAGGGATATCCTATCTCCTTCAAAGCAAAATTGAAGCCAAAAAGGAAGGAAGGTTTAAACCTCAATAGGCTAATTTGAATGTCGGCTACTTAAATATATAAATTTACAGAAGACATCTGGTGATTGGGTCGTTACTCCTCAGCCACGCCCATCATGAGGTCCGATCATAATAAGGCCCACATTTTAGACTTCACTTTTTCTGGCATATTACCCCTTCCAATATACTCCTTCCTCTAATTTGACAGTGATCCTGCTCAGATTACTAAGCAATTGATTTTAACAGACAAGTAATGAGCTACAAGCGATTATTTTGCGGACAAGAAAATGTTTCGTGTCTCTTAATTGGTTCCTTAACCAAATTTTGTTAAATTCTCAATAGCTCCTATTCCAAAAACGAAGTATAAGTTTAGTTCGGACACAGGTAGATTGTAATAAAACTTATTCTTAGAATAATCAAGTTTTTACCACCTTGACTTCTGATCTACTCATTCATCTAAAAACCGATTTAACCCGACAAAGACAATCGGATTTATTAAGGAAGAGTGTACATTAAATACAAATCTTATAGTCTGTAATCACTATAAGAATATAGTAATTAACATTTAGTCTGTTAGCAAGTGATGTGATAGATTTATTGTTGGCAAGTTTAGTCTCTGAGCTTTAGTCAGTCACTATAACAAGGACAGAATTATCCAGGAGTCTCAATCCATATGATCGTTTTAGCAACTTTTATTTTATGTTATGTTCACTGAAACAAAAACCATTTCACTCAAAAATGCCTGAACCAAAGAGGAACACAAAGGAATTCTTGTGAGAATCTAGCAACCTTCCCATGTGTTTGCGGGGAGGTATATATAAAAAAATAGAATACATAGAACAATATGCTAGAGGAGATATGAGGTATCATTCGTAGAAAAATAAATAAGAATTTGATGGCCTCTTAAACTATAGCTAGCTATATGTATGGAATATGTCCGGGTGCGGTAAAAAAAAACTCAAATAGTAAATAATTATACTATTTTATTGAGCCAACGTTTCGCCCCATGTTACAGGGCTTTGTCAGTGCTAAAAAAGATACAAACACTATAGTTACAAAAAGGAAAAATAGCTAGCTATAGTTTAAGAGGCCATTGTTAGATAATATTATTAGATGTTATATAATTTTTTTTTTAATATATGTAAGAAAACAGAAGTTATCTTTTATTTCAAATAAAATTTATAACTCTCTCGGGTTCCACATTTATTTGAAATTGATATCCCAACGTCTTTATAAGTTTCAAGCTATAAAATGTGATTTTTAATTTAATGTCCATTTTTATAATACCATAAAACTATATACGGAGAAGAAGGGGGTATCATAATAGATCAGACACCAGGGTCTTAAATCACAAGGTATAGTTAGGACCCGGCCTTTCATTCTTGTACATTTATCTATTTCATGTCATTCCAGATGGTATACTACGTGATAATACAAGTTAAAATACTAACTCTATTGATATATCATAGTTTTTAAAAGTTGATAATATATCAGGGTTTAATCTTGAACTAGTCAGGTATCCTATGGAGTATAATGATTTCTGAATGGTATAACAAATTGTCATAATGTTATTACAATACTTACAAAGGAAAATAAGTTTCTTACCAGCCTATAATAGATAAAATATAATAAACCCATGATAGAATTCAGAAGTACAACTAATAGATTTATTGTCTTTTTATCTTATACTATCGTTGAGACGCTTATGCACCATCGAACCAAGCTCAGTTTGGTTGGAAAAAATCTTTGCCTTCTGGCTACAAGAGGTCAGACCAAAAATCATATAGCCCGGATGCTAATTATTTGAAAATTATCTATTTTTTAATTTAATTA
>NW_027106719.1:883591-888099 GCF_000696795.3 Halyomorpha halys
TGATATACTTGATTGAATTCACATAACGTTCCACAAAACTCCATTAAAGACAAACAGCCCAAAGTGTGAAAAAAGTAATGCGTATAAAACCACTGGAAGAGTTGCCTTTTAGGGCGAGCAGCTTATTTCATCTTAGAATTATCTCTGTCTCTAAAAGGTTCCAGAATTTGGGCTATTTATAGCAATAAAACATTTACTTGCCGTAGGAATGAATAATATTTAATAAAAACTAAACGACAAAATAGTCTATATCTTCGTTCATGAACAATATTGCCGGAACAATAAAGGGCAGAAGAACAAAATCCATGAACTAATATTATACTTAAAAAAACCAATCAGTAGATGTAGTTTTCTATTAAATAATTTATTCTTGAAAATATCCTATGTTAGATGATTTTTCAGAAACACCTCTTGGAAAAGTACTTTTTCAGTCAGCCAGGGAAGATGTGTGTGAAGTCGAGAAACGGAAGGAATTTGTGAGCCAGGCTTGAGGAATGGCCTACCATTCTCGACTGAAAAACGGTGTTCTCCCGTCTTTTGCCTGTCACCCCAACCCAACCCCTCGATTTTTATGGATTGTCACCCCATTCGGTTTTAGCTTACTTCTTCTTTAGGTATAACTGAAAGATTTGTGTGTATCTACTTCATAATTAAATATGTTATATAATATATTGAAAAGAACATATTGTTTAATTTGTTTGTAGTATCTTAGCTAGTTGAAAATAAACATTACTCTTAAAAATACGGACATTCGCTTTGTAAGGGAAGATTCTAGTGGCATTTAAGCTGTACCATAAAAGGAAATATAACCATGGCGAATAGCGATGTTCTAATTAGTTTCGTTTGGGACCTAGGTCATAAAATATCCTATTGGGCTGAAATTATAATAATATTGGTCAAAATGGTGGCCAAACCCTTTTCTTCTTAGGAACTAAGCGGCCAATTTGGAATAAAACTATCAGATAATACTTTACTGTCTTAATTAGCACTTACTTTGTTGATTCCATTTGCAGTAAAACCAGATTACAGAAAGACACATAACATAAACCTTTTTATATATATATATATTTCTGAAATACGGGAGGGAGGAGAGGAGGTTATCTGCGGGTTACCTCCTAATTCTAACCGCATAGTGGAACCTTTACTTCAACTCTCACAGCTACGGACGGCCCCTTTAAAATAAATCAAATATTTATTATAATCATCAAATGTCGAGGCTTCGCACTTTACAAAATCTCCTCCATTATTACACTATTTTTACCCAATCAATTTTTTACGTACATATGTATGAACAAGATTATAGCAAAAGCTTTGTTGTCTCAAGTACTTCAGATTCTTCTAATCTGTGCTGTTTCTGTAGCAGTTTCTTGACTCCGATATAAAAATTAAAGTGTTAATTTTTAATATTCTTAAATACAGTTTTAGTAAATATAATTTTTTTTTTACGTACATACTCATCTTACTCATATCATACATTAACATGTTACTGATTATAAAATATATTTATTAACATTTGAATTCTTCTTTATACTTGTACATCAATTTTTTGAATTTCCAGATCCTTAATTCGGGATTCGGCTAAAATATTAATGCATATGAATTGTAATTGTAATTATCGATTGTAAATTACACATAAACGATTGTAAATAATTATTTTTTTTAGAATGTGCTGTTATTGATTTATGTTTTTATAATTTATACACAGTTTCTGATGATGCTGTGATAACCGATAAAAGTCAGTTACTTTTTTTTTAAAATCATAATAGTGGTAATAATTCTAATTATAATATTGCCTCATAATAATGGGTTATAACTAATCTACTATCTCTAATTGCTAGCGGTAATACAAATAGATAAATATAAACAATAAAATAATCTGAAAATTAAATAAAGGAGAAAACAAACGGTTTCCTGTTACAATGGTCATATGACAATAGTCAGATCCAAACTGCTGCATTAATAAACAAACTCCTCTCTTTTTATCAAAAATGAAGATTCAGATATATTTAATTAACTTCCATAAAATAGTATTAATTATGTAAGAATAATATAGCGGATAGAAATTGCTATACTATAATTGATTTAAAAAAAATTAAATCATACTATTTTATCTAACTATAACATTTAGCAACAACCCTAGCAAACACTAGCGCTGGCGACTAAACGGTTCTCATAACACTTTTCAACTGTATATAGATAATTTTATTGTATCCATTACTCTTTGCCTGATATATGCAGGATTTGAAATTTTATCCTGGCAAAGAAGAGTAATAATATCAGTAAAGTCAATATTAAATAAATATACGACAACATACTATACTATTACATTGAGTTTTAATCTACAAAAATAATCAGCAACGAGCAAGACAAATTACACTTAAACTTAGGATGCATTTCTTTATTTTTACAATTGTTAAAGAAATTCAAAGTATTTGGGAAGAAAATAAATGAGAAATACTTCACTCAATGTTCAAAAAATGTTTAAGAAACAGTTCCTTTACAAAAATATGATCTATTTTCTGTCTTTCTTGGATAATTTGAAAAAAAAAATTAAAGATAATTGACCTCAAAATGTCAAACAACCCCAAACAAATTTTCGGTTGGTGCTCTATATGACTGAGCTCTTATAATAATATCGATTACTGTTTATAATGAAGAACCGATGAACCCAACATCATATAAGTTTGATGGGTCAGATATGTGTATATATATATATACCATAGTGTGTCAGTATTTCGTATAGTTTGAGAATGATCCTCATTGATTGCAGCGCTCCTTATCATTTAACATTCTCCGATTTTTCATTTTTTTTTAATAAAACTTTTTTTTTCAGATTTTCGAGATTTGTTAAAAAATCAAACTGGTCAACAGATTTTTGAATGGTCATCATTTTGTGAAACAAATAGTTTTACTAAAATTAGTGTGATCGAATTCCAATTTTCTTGATGTGTAAGATATTGAAATGGATTGAAAATACGAGCATGGAAGAAGTTAAAATTTAATTTAAGGGGGTGTTCATTTTCTACAGATAGGAGGATATCTGGGCCATTCAAGGAACCACCTGGATAAGGTAGGCTTCGACATACCAAACACCTATAGGATGACTGTTTACTGCTCATACTCCTTATCTCCAAGCCATAAACAACAAATTGCTTTGGATGAGGCCAAAACAGAAGCCACTCCGACGGGGATGTGAAAACGGTTTCGCCCCCCAAAATTGACTGTAGCCAATGGGATGACTAGAAAGAAACGAAAGGAACCAAAGGACACCCGAAGGGGGAAACAGACAGTCAGTCAGAGAGAGATCCAGTCGAGGGGTAATAGAATACAAAGCAGTCAAGGCCGTACATAGCTCCGGTGGTTGGGGTGCAGGTTCTTATAAGCCTGAGAACAGCGGCTGGCGCCGGTTCGATTTCGGCCTTGGGGGAGGGAGAGGGTCAAACAGAGGGTCTGTGTTATCTAGTACTTAGTCCAAATCTGTGGCAATACATTTCTAAGAATCGTAGGTAGGTTCCCATCAGGTACCGATAGAGATAAATCATATAAATAGAGATAGAGATTGTAAATATAAATACATAGATAAATAATAAAATGCAGTATAAATTATATATATACACTTTAACAACCTTAGTAAAATGTTATTTTAGGATATAAACATTTTCAATTTTTTGGATAAACATTTAGACTACGCAATAATTGAAACTGCCATAAAAACAGCAAGCAAATTAATTTCTAGTGAATTCCAGTTTACTCTAAATTTAGGATGCGTGGAAGATCTAAGTTCTATTATAAAATCTACCAGACCCTGCAGGTGTGTTCTAATTTTAAATATTCTTTGAAGAATACTGAGGTCGAAGGTAGTTGAAAAAGTGACCTGTCTAATAAACTAGAATATTAGCTTCTTGCCAAGAGATCATCCTTTTGATGAAACAATCGTAAATTTGGCCAAGTGATAAAGACGTTTTTTTTATCCTTCAGCTCAAGATGGCCTTACCCTAACTATGTTAATATTATCTATCAAGCATTAGAAAGGTTTAATTTTTCCAAAATTGATAAACTTTTTTTATATTAAAAAATCATTGTATTTGTCAACACATATTGAGTCGGAGTTATAGACATCAACTTTGTATGAGTTCCACATTATTACCGGATGAATTTTTTTAATATATAAAATTTGCTTTTGTAGAAACAACAATATTTATGATTTCTAACAAATCGTTATTTTTTTCCAACCATTGTAAATTAAGAGCCTCATCGGTTACCTTTTTTCAACCTGATAAAACTCACTGCAATATGAGATCAAAATGAGCTAAGTACATAATGTTAGTAACTAAGTCAATAAAGCTCTTTACAGCGAGCTGTACTTTAATAATAATTAAAAATAAATAATAAAAATTAACTATTTTATCCAAAAGGAGAATTATTTTTTCAATTATACCTGATATTGTAGAACATTAACAATATATCTTCTCAAAGAACAACTAAGTAAAATGAATTTTAAATAAAAT
>NW_027106719.1:888884-895272 GCF_000696795.3 Halyomorpha halys
TTATTTTATTTTATTTATTTGTATTTATTTATTTTTATTATTATTATTTTTTAAAATTTATTGTCTCTCTGAATGGTGGTTGTTGTCTTTTTTTTTTTATAGCCTGATATAGTTTTGACGAAGACCTGAAAATCAAAAGCTACTGTTTAAATAGTTAATTAAAATAGGAGTATAATTGCTTGTAAGTAGTTTACCACTATATTATCAATTTTACTAAATAAAATGTTGTGATAATAATTGCTTTTAAAGATGGATTGACAATGACCCGTTATTAGGTTTTGAATAAAATGATTTCTTCATGTTGTATCAACCCGGTTTACATTTTGTATTTTTTTTTTATTAGAATTAAGTAATAATAATTTCTATAAATTATTCCAGTTAAAAAACTCGATTAATATAATATATTTTATATTTTTCTTAATTTTTGTACAACGTTTCGGGAAAATTGTCTTGCACCTTTACAATTCTAAAAATAATTTATTTTTATTAACAATTTTCATCCATGTCATATATGTGTATTTGTAATTCTTGCGATAATGGTTGATAAAAATAAAATATTTTTAGGATTGTAAAGTTTTTTAACCTCAAAAATTTATAGAAAGTAATATAATCAAACTTCCTAAAAAGAAAATCTAGAATAAGTAATAATGATTTGAACAGTTCTTCTGGAATATTTTTCTTTTAAATTTCACTTTTAATGTTTTTGGTTATCTGACTTTTTATGAGAATTATTGAAAATAATCCCGGAACTCTCGCCTTCCGTGATAGCCGTAGTTATCTGACTTTTCAAACAGACAATAATAGCGAGTAGGTTAGTCAATGTACGACATGAGTGAATGTCACTAGAGGAGATAACACAAAACAAAATTCCTTCCCGGGCGGACCCGCCCCACTAAAAGCCCCAGGGAGCGACGGTCCTATATCACTTATGAAATATTTACTTGAAATAGGAAGAGGAGACTTAAGAGGTAGTTTAATCGAGAAATATTTAAAAAGCACTTGAAATTGTAAAACGGCTTAAAAAACAAAATAAAACTTGGTAAATCAATTTTTAGGTATGATTGTGAACAGTAACACTATGCTACTGTGAGGGACGAATTGTAAGTAAAAAATATGAATATTTTACACTATCCTTAATAATGGCCTGATGGCTGAATAAAAAATCGAGCAAAAAGGACCAAAAAAAAATTTAAGTTAATTTAAGTACCTACTCTCCGATGAAAACTTAATTATCTGATGAAAATTTGATTTTTAAAATATCAACACAGAAAAAAATATTTTTTGTTGATCTATGTAATCGCTAAGCATCAACACTTAGATATGACATGACATAAACATTTTGATGTTTTTTTTCTTAAATCCAGGAGCTAGTGTTGTTTGATCCTGTGTTTACTCAACGTTAGGAACCCCTCTGCTCAGATGGCCATGACTCCTGGATCGGAAAAAGGTTGGTGATAACGTTGTTGGTGCCCTGAGAATCAGACATGTGTAAACATCGCTACAAGATATGGATTCTGCTTTTTCTCTTATTGTTTGTTACACCTAAGGGAAACAGAAGAAATGATTCCCCAATTTATTTTACACGACCTACCATATCAAATACGGTATTGGAAATAGAATTAACTTATTGACTTTATTTAATTTTTTTCATGAACGATGATTCATTACGCGCTATAAATCAAAATGATGCTAATTATTAGAAAAATATTATTTATTTAATACGAACCCGAATTTCTTAAGGTTATTATTTTATTATTTAATTTTATTCCCTTGAAGCAGAGTTGGGCAAAAATTATTCGATTGACAAGAGACGAATACTTTTTTATTCGAAGTTTTTATTCGATTGACGAGAGACGAATAAACTTTTATTCGAATAAAAATACGACTAAACAATCGAATACTTTTTTATTCGAATATTTAAAATACTATTTCAATCGAATAAAAAATTAGTAGAATGAAAAATTATTCGAATACAAAATTAGTGGAATACATATTCGAATAAAAATTTGATTTTTTTTTTTTTTTAAATTCACTTATTTTTTTACCACCTTTAATTTAAGACGAGAACAAAATGAAAATGCTATCAATTTTAAGATCCCATATCGATATATTTTAATTTGTTTTTATTTCTAATACATAGGGGCCAATTTTTAGGTTTTTGGATATGCAGATTATGAAAATGCTATCGATTTTAACATGGCGTATCGATTTATTTTAACTTTCTTGATTTCTAACATGTTACGGTCCCTTTATACGTTTTGAGGAATGCAGAATATGAAAAAGATATCGATTTTAAGATTGCGTAACGATTTATTTTTACTTTTCTGATTTCTGACATGTTGGGTCCCTTTATACGCTTTGAGGAATGCAGAATATGAAAATTATATCAATTTTAAGATCTTCCATCGAGTTATTTTTATTTTTCCGATTTCTAACATGTTAGGGTCCCTTTATACGTTTTGAGGAATGCATAATATGAAAATGATATCGATTTTGTGATCGCTTATCGATTTATATGAACTTTTCTGATTTCTAACATGTTAGGGTCTCTTTATATGTTTCAATATATGCCAAAAATGAAAATGTTATTGATTTTATGATCGTGTATCGATTTAATTATCGCTTTTCGATTTATTTTAACTTTCTTGATCCCGAACATGTTGAGTCACTTTATATGTTTTGAGTGTTTTGAGACATGTATAATATGAAAATACTATCGATTTTAAGATCGTGTATCGATTTATTTTAACTAAGATAAGAAATCTGCATATCTCAAAACATAAAGAGGCCCTAACATGTTAGAAATCAGAAAAATTAAAATAAATCGATAGTATTTTCATATTCTCCATATCTCAACATATATAAAGAGACCCTAACATGTTAGAAATCAAGAAAGTTAAAATTAATCGATACGTGTTCATAAAATCGATAGCATTTTCATATTCTACATATCCCGAAACATATAAAGGGACCTTAACATGTTAGAAATCAGAAAAGATAAAATTAATCTATACGCGATCATAAAATATATCTATGTATAGTGTGTAAGACAAAAAATGTCGACTTTATTCAAATAAAAACGTATTCGGATGGTTAATCATTTATTTTTTTCAAATTAGAGATTATTTTTCTATAAAATGGACGGATACAAAAGTATTCAAATGGTTACTCGAATTGTTTTGCCCGAATAATTGATTATTCTTGTAAAATAATGACGAATAAAAAAGTAATCGGATGGTTAATCACATATTTTGTACGAATAATTAATTATTCGTCTAAAATAATGACGAATGAAAAAGTAATCGGATGTTTAATCATATGTTTTGTACGAATAATTGATTATTTGAGTAGAAAATTCACGAAAAAAAAGTATTCGTTTCTCGTCATTCGAATAATATTTGCCCAACTATGCCTTGAAGTACAAGTGCTAAATAGAACGAGCTTAGTTTTATAAGACCTCGTTGTTTGACCAATATTTTTACTACGATGAAAAAGTTCAAGTAAAATATTAAACCTAATATTTATAAGTTAAACAGGTTAGCTAAAAGATCCATTGTAATTGATTAAATTTTATTTAAAAATTTAAAAAAACTGGTAATTAAAAAGAATTAATAGACTAATAATTATAAAAATACAATATATAATTATATCATAAATAAGATATAATTTGCACTAACTTTAATGAGAAAGACTTATCCTACTAAGTATTATTAGTTTTTAATTATTTAGGTATCCTAATCAAGATAATTGTTCCGAAAATAATATAATATTCCAGCTGATGAGCCTAGTATCTCTTATTTTTACGTTCATGTCACATTATTCCAAATTTCGCCTAATTCCATAAAAATAAAACATAGTATTTCTCTAATAAACTGCAAGAAAGGGATATTTAGAATAATAAATTTAAGATTGATTGGAGAAGTTTGTCGGGGGGTGCGGTCAGCAAAGAACAACATAAATAAACAAAACCATATTTATTTTATGCCGACGTTTCGACCTGAGTTTCAGGTCTTCAACAGGGGTTATGGCGGAGATAATCCAGATAGAAACAATATCATTCAAAAGGGTTAGTTATTATTTGATTCCTTTTCTGTTTTATGATCAGAATTAATTTTGAACACAACAAATAATTGAAAGTATTCAACACTGATACCTAAAATGTTTCAAGAATCTAAAATTGACACAGTTTAACTAAAAAAATTCTAGATGAATTAGGGATAAACTGAAGTTAAAATTAATTATGATTTATTAAAAAATATAACTCCTATTTTTTAATATAATAATTTATAATAATGTTTAATAATTTTCTCAAACACCCCATACATTTTTTGCACAGCTTACATGGTAGGTATACACTTTTACCCAAATCTTAAATTATTTCGAATTGACTTTCTTTAGTTTTAAAAGGGACACAAATCTCAAACCCACTATAATTGCCAGGATTTACTCTGAGATAGATGGGCGTTCCTTATCTAAGGGACAGGAGATTTTGAGGAAAATCCTGCACAAAATCTCTTCCACAATTCGCAATAAGACTTCCAGGGTTATTATGAGCCAAAACCTGTGACGTTACTTACTAAAGAAATACAAGAAAAAAAATCTCGACCTATGCACAAGCAATCTTTAACATATAAATAGATAAGTCAAAATGTACATTGGAAATTTAATAATGTCAACATAAATATAGTTCAAATCGAAGAAGCTAAAGTTGAAAGAAAAAAATCCAATTAATTTAGCCTTATTTCTTTGCAATCATTCTTATTTATCCCCAAAATACTAAAATTAAAAGTTCAGCAGTAACTGCTAATGTGAATTTATTGAAAAAAATTAGTAGCGATTTGGGACCCTTCTCAATGACAATGCAGACTATGTCAGGCGCCTGGAGTATACAATGCCGCATAACCACGTGAAACATTCAATAGAATCTGGAAAACACAACTTGAAACCTGCCATATGATTGAATAATTATTATTAATTTAAATAATAAGTAAATACAACGTATTTATTTTATGAGCCCCATGGATTAACGAGTACATTAATAATCTTGAATAATGCCTCCATTTTCAAAAATAAATGATAATAATATTATAATTAATGAAATTAAAACAAACGACATACAATTGTATAAAATATTCTCTACTGTAATATTTAATTGTAAGTCAATACATATTAATCCAACAGTTCAATTATAATACAATATTAAAAAATTTATAATTCTAAGAAATTGCCTTTTTATCTTACTAGGAAAAAATATTCTGAATCCCAGCGGTTTCTAGTTAATTTTGAAATTTCGTGGTACAATATATGACAGCTAATTCTTCCTAAGCCTATTTATAAGGTTTTTAGCACTTAATTTACAATACAATCAATTATTACCTCTTGCACGAATTCCAGTTGGACCATGTTTCTGTACTTATAATTACTCCAATTAATTAGCTTTTTATCGTAATACCAATGATGTGTATTTTTTTTTTCTTCTAAGCCCCATGGGTGCGTGAAGTTATCATGATGAAAACGGGTTGAAGGTTGCCTCTTTTTCTGCATTCTGGTAATGCATTTTAAGAGGGGCTGAGTAACTTTGATCAGTGGTGTGTATTTATCAAATTTCGAATTTAATTATTAAAATATCATTCCTATTATTAGGAAGGAAAAACACTTCGATTCCTCATTGATGAATACAGAATATTATAAATCATTTGAAATTGAATTTTGATTATACCTGATTCTTAACATTTTCGTTAATAGAAAACATGATATATTATCTCCTTTAATCTGAAAATCCGGTAAAAAAAATGTATATATAAAAAATTAAGACAAATATCTTTTTATGTTGTTATTAATTTCTTTCTTAAAACTTCATGTTTAGTTCCTGGTGCCAAGATAATTTTTTGTGGTTAATTATTAACGTCACCGAATAAAATGTTTTTATTTGAATATACTTGATCGCAAAATTAAGCATTTCTCAATTGAGAGCCGAGGATTCATCACTCACATTAATAATATATATTTTTGAAGATCATTAAAAAGTAAAATTTTATCTCTTATCAATTATCTCTCAATAAAGACAATCAATCAAAGAGACATCATCTTTAGCAGTTTTCGTCAACGAAATTTACTTCATCAGATCTTTGTACAAGAATATTAAAGTGTAACTTAACTGGCTTAATACTTTTGGGCTTCAAATATTGATAGCGTGTTTTATCATTTAGACTATTGTTTAGAGTATGATCTGTGAGATGTTAAATTTATAATTTTTTAAATATTTATTTTCTAGATTAATTTCGTCATATCGTTCTGTTTCTATTACGTAAATTTTCTTTATATTGTCAATTCTTGAATGATGTTGGCAGTTGAAATGTTGAAGCTTTAAATCAAGTAAACGAAAATT
>NW_027106719.1:895565-903973 GCF_000696795.3 Halyomorpha halys
TATAGGAATTTAGTATTTTCATTTAGTATAGGAAGCATTTTCATCATAAAACATAAATTTAGCTTTTTGAAAGTATACTTACACTAAACAAAACTTAAGGGAACCATAATATTCATCAAAAATTGTGGAGCTTTCCAAAGAGCTCATGACTCTATCTTCAATAAATATTGACCAACACTACATTACCACAACTGATCGTTAAAAAGTCTAAAATAACTGTCAATGCGATTCATCGTCATCGGGTTTAAGTATTTGAATCAAATTTCTACTTTATAGGGAATAATAGGTATTGCACTTGAATTCTTTTACATGATTTTATTGATAAATATGGAAGTAAATACAAAAGTTTAAAAATATATTTTTTTTTTCATAATCCCTATTTCTGAAATATTTTATTTTTAGCTTAAATATACATACCAATATATATTTCGATTTCCACACTATATCCTTCTTCTGTAGCTGCATACAATTTTTAATCATGAATTCCATAATTGATATGAAGTAAAAAATATCTGATAAACAGGAATTGGAAATATGCATCCAAACTTTATTGGGCGAGCACAAACTACATAGATAATATTTCTTTAAAAAACTAGGATAGATATTTAAATTACTTGTAATCGTTTCAAAGCCAGAATGGAGTATCTGAAAACTTCTGGGAAATTATACTTGTAAGTATAAGGCAACTATTTTTTTTTCATTCAGATAAAATTTATTATTTTCAATATTTAATTAGTGATTTCGCATATTAAGCAAGATTTTTTTTAGCATTAAAAAAAAAAAATATTAAAAGGAAACTAAACTCAAGATAGTAGATTTTGAAGATATGCCACTATGGACAAAATGTAGTAGGTGAGCTTTCATTTCATGTTTAAAACGCATTTCACTTCAGCACCGACTGAAACCCCCTTACCCTTACTCCTCCTCTCCACCCCGTTGGGATTCTGAAATGGATGGAGGTACAAACAAAAGTACTAAAAAAGTCATAAGCCATTCCCCGAACAATATAATTTCACATCCCCTTCAAGTTGAGGTTAATATTCATAAATTTTATATAACCTAAAATTTCGAGGTATGATTAAACTTTAAGGAAGGCTGTAAAAATTAAGTCCTCAGATGAGAAGAAAACATAAAATGAATCACCTACTTAATACGTGTGATAATCTATATAGAATTATACTAAATGGTTTAATAATTTATTATTCTGTGTATGTCTCTATTCAGGTAAATATTAGTTGTAATGTCGAAAACTAATAAAAAAATAAAAAATAAAAATTATACTTAAGACACCTTACAGAACATATACCTATTGATATGCGAATTCCAGTCACTTTGTTTATGAGTGTCATATCGAATCATTATCAACATAAGACTTTTATTTTTTTAGTTTTTTGTTAAAGTATTTATAGATTGATTAATTCCTTTTTAAAGTTACTACGAAGTTCCCTTAAAACAAGAATTGAGGATAAAGATTTCAAAAATTATATTTTCTGACTGATAATAAACCTTGCTTGGCAAGAATATTTCTTTAGTAAATGGAATTATAATGTTGTTACCATTAGACAACACGCAGATTAAGCCTATGCAATTGATATCAACAAAAAAAACAACAAAAATTGCATTTTAATATCACTGTAAAATATAATAAACCGTCGAATATCTTACAGCCGAGTTAGACCATTCAATGAAGGGTCGTATAGCGCTTTCAGTGTATAAATCTGTAGAACAAAAATCGACCAATTTGTGAATTTTATAAAATACCATCATGGTTTGGTATATACTTATACATAAGTATATACTTATGGGAAGAGTTGAAAATGAGTATCGGCCAGATAATAAATGAAAATGTCAAAAAACTGTTTTTAGTAAAAGTTGTTTTCATTTTACAAATTCAAATGATATAAATAATCTAAACAGTGCAATTTCAATTATTTTCTTCAGACGAGGCCTTGAACAACTATTTTAAACTATTAATTTATTTCATTATATCAATTTTAAATAAAAATAAAGAATTATACACAATTTCATATACAATTGAGGGCACAAACATAAAAGATGCAATCTGAATTAAGGGTTAATTATGTATTAACTTTGCATTCCCTGTCAACGCAGAAAAAGTGAGAAAATATTGACTGCCTCGACAGGAAATACACTCATGACGGTATCTATTATGTTTCCGCCATTTCATTGGCTGTGACAGTTGCTAAGTTAAGTGCCACAGTGTAAATGATGCAGCTCCACGGCAGCTGCATGTTATACCACCATTACGTCAAGCCTAGTGTGACAATAAATACCAGTACGACAATAAATATTATTATGACGGCAACTACCATACTGTTGCACCTATTTTTGTACACCAAGAGAATACAACTGTTGTTGCGAAGCTTCTTCGTGTAATGAACTGTATTTCGAGTATTCCTAGATTTTACACGTTATTTCAGAAGGAAATATTGTTCGATTCTTTTTAAATAATAAAAAAGTTAAATAATAGTAGTAAATAGAGCCTTAGGGAACCCGAAAGTTCGATGCCGATACTACCAATCGTTCTCTACATAACTCTTTCCAATGACGCCCATCCAAACACAAATTTACCAGTTTTAATGCAATAAATATTTCCTAATAATCCGCTCCTACTTCACTGACAGAACCTTTAAAGTAAATCATAATCTAGCCTACTCATCTATCTTTTCTCAGTCCGCCGGTGTTCCTCAAGGTAGGATACCTCAATATCTTAGGTCTCATTTTTATACGGTTTATACAGCTGACATCCCATCCCACCCTAACACAGTCCTAACAACATACGCTGATGTCATATGCATACTGTCTGTAAACAACGACCCAACTAATACATCACAAACACTACAGACACACATAACATCTATTGAAGAATGGTGTCAAGACTGGAGAATCAAAATAAAACCTGACAAATCCCATCAGATCACCTTACTCTCCGTTGTAAGCCTCGACCCTCCTGTCCTACAGTATCCTTTCTAAATACTCCACTAACGCCTGTTGAACAGATTCGACACTTAGGACTCCATCTTGACAAGAGACTTACTTGGAATCAACACACAAGACTGAAACGACAAGAAACTTCTCGTAGATTCTGATTGCTACAACACTTACTTGACAAACTCTCTAAACTTCCCATTCACTACAAAAAATTAGTATACATTACAATAATCAGACCAATTTGTGCATATGGAATTGAGCTCTGGGGCTCCACCAAACCATCAAATTCCTCCTGCATCCAATTCTTACAATCGAAAATCCTTGATGCTCCTATTACGTTACAAATAAACTCATTCACAAAGACCTTAACATCCCATTCATTGCTGATTTGGCCCAAAACAGTCTTTTCATTCCAAACTCCTTAACCATCCTAACCCATTAATTAATTCGTAATCTTTCATCCTTAACAATCCCTGATAATCCTCCGAGGCGTCTGAAAAGAAGATGGCCACGGGACCTTCTAATTTAAATTAATGTTTGAAGTACCACCAATGGGTGGTTCCTTCCCAAGATTTTCAAGTGTATATGAAACATACAACATATTTAATTATTGTATTATTTTTTACAGTTGTAAGTTACATTAAATAAATAAATTTTAAAATAATAAAAATAATAACTAAAAAGTATAATAATAATTATTATATAATTATTCCAGAAATAACCGAGTAGGGATTGATAAATTGTTTTATTGCTACGAATGATTATTTGATGAAATAAATACAGGTAATTATTATTTTATTGAGATAATTTTATCTAATAATGATTATTTCGGATATAATTATTTGGTAAAATAGACATTGAGATTATTTAGTAAGTACATTATTTACCCAAATACTCATGTTTCGATATGATATATAGTTAAAGCGTCTTATAACATGTTACTTCATAACGGCTATATTTGTCTAATATGGCGTTCTTAACACTTCGTCACTTATCACGACATAGAAAAATATTTGTATACCGTTTATAGAGTTTTCACGTAAATGTTTTATAACAGGTACGAAAAGTTAAAAATACTAAAAATAAAAACATGCAAAAATCCCATAAGGGTAAGACTGAGAGAACATGTTTTCGATATCTAATCTGTAGCTAAAGGTATTCATCTGTATCCTCTGACTTGCACTGAATCTAGAAGGTTAATGCAACGTATGTATGTAAATAAATACATTAATAAATTAATTAATAGAAAATGTACGACCTAAAGTGATAACAAACAAAATGTTTCATACTTTATAAAAATATTTGGATAATGTATTTCAACTTGAAGTTAATGTATTATATTAGGGCGGGACGTGACACTACATCTCTTGTACAGCTTTTGTGAATAGAATTTATTTGGTTATTCTAGAAAGCATTACTTAAAAAGAAAATTTAAAAATATTGAAAAATATTTTTTTATTTATAATTTAAAAAAATTAAATAAGAGCCTAAAGCTCATTTCAATGAATTAATTTAATTTTATTGATTATATTCCATGTAAATTTTAAATATCTAAAAGTAATAGTACTATTTTTTGAACAACAGATGTACAAGGAGGTTAAATTAAATTACTAAATTAAGTTATATTTTACTTATAATGATTTAATTACTATCTAATAGGACATATTACATTTGATGCATCCTGCATCTAAAATTATAATATAAATAAAAAACAATATTTACTTAAATTTCTTTATTTCATAATTTATTTATATCGATTTTTAACGGAACATATTTATAACACTAAAACCAAGCTATATGTATAAGCATATATATATAGCTAAAAAAAATTTAATAGTACACCTAGGTTGATTGTGTACTAGATTATTAAGTATTCCAAGAAAAAACAAAAAAAAAAAAAAGTTAGCCTGGCGATTGGTGTGGTTGCTGACCACTTCTCTGTATATTATAAGATCTTTGTTAACTCAAAGTTATTATATATTTATTTGTCTATGGGGCAGCCCCCGAACAGAGTAAGCCTGTAAAATACATAGTTACATACATCAATTTCGTTATTTTACAAGAATATTTAATTGAAAATCATTTATATTAACCAATAAAAAAAAGGCAAAAACGTGACTTAATTTATTTAACAATATAAAATAAATAAAAACTGCACATCCTATAGAGAAGATAAGTATCCATCACAAAGCGTAAGATTTTGGTTAACATGAATAAATTTCAGCTTAAGGTCCTATTGGCTTCAGCTCTCTTAATACGAGGTATGATTTCATAAAAAATGACAGCAATCCTACAATGCTTTTCCATCACAAACTGAACAAAACTTCTGTGGGTACAGAGTAAGTCATTACCAACTACTTATTAAGCCCAACACTCTTCATGGTTTGTAATTGTACAAGATTCGTTATTTTATGTAATTCCTAAAACCTACTTAAGAAATTGTCCAAACAACAGAATGAAATCATGGATTAATCTGCTTCGCTTTTCAGTTTTCAACGTCTGAGCTCTAAAACATTATTTTTTGTATTTCGTTTTTTTACTTAGAAAATCATTTAGGTTTGTTATCCAGGATAATTTGGCTGTGAGAAAAGAACAAAGCCCCTTACGACTGGGCACTTCAGAGTTTTGATCTAATTATACCTGATTAAAACGTCACTTCTAAACATTACTCTTTGAAGAGGGAGAAACACTTTATTAAATAATGGAATGGTGCTGCGGCTAACCTGCTGACTAAACTGCTTTAACCATAATTCCTGCATACCATTATTTTCGTAATTAACTATAGGAGGGAAGACAATAATTAATAAAACTAAATTATAAACAACAAACAATAGTAATTAATTAAATAAGAAGATTCATTAAAACTATGCTAATCAATAGCACTAAGATAGATGTTGAATTATTTAAGGCTACCATTGAAACAAATAAAAAAATAAAACCTTCAATTATCTTAATTATTCTTATCCACGACAAATCACATCATATTATCTTAATTATAGATATTCCCGAGTACATATCCAAAGAAGTGCTGTCGTTTATAAAAAACACCATAACCCTATTTATCAATTAATTCTGTTTCTGCAAGTTGTAGTTTAATTAAATGTTGTTCAATGAACTGAGCATAACAACTGTTTCAAAATTGTTTGTGATAGTTACTTAGAAAATGGTTGATCACTTTCAGTTATAGTCTTCTCCACAAACATAATCGTATTTACGCAAATTCAGGTTTCGACCAAAACTGAAAAGGACCCTTGGAGAGTTCGTTCATATCTTGTGATCAGACTAAAGTATTTATAATTTTATTTTAAAACACTATATTAAGGAATGTTTTTTTCAACTCAAGTTTAAACTGTACGTTTGACTAACCTTAAAGATTAAGTTGATAGAAAAAATAAAAATATAAATTAAACCCTTATTCTCAACATTATCACCTATAAAGGTACTGTCCTTGGCTTCCCAATAAACTTGGGCAGGAATCATTACATGAGTAATTTATTAAATCTTCAAATACATGTTTCACATGAATCGCAATCATATGAATTGCGCAGTACGATTTATTTTCTGGATCAGCAGAGATACGCACATAACCCAATATCACGCCAAGCTGAAGTGGCTCTATCCATCCTTCCGATGCCAGTATTTTCTACCTTCCTTTTTATTCCAAGTAATTAATACTCAACGCTCCTCCTATATTCTAGAAAACCTGCAATTCAAATTCTCAATCCAATACCGTACTACCAGGTCCCGTTCATCTGACATTTACCCTCTACCTCACCGAACTCTGCGTTTGATAAATCGTTTTTTACCCGAGAAGCATATCTCTGGAACTCCATTTTCTCTAAGATACGTCATGTGCCAACCCTTCCCTCGTTTAAAATCTTTCTATTTAACTACCTGTTACTTCACCGATCTAATCCATTATTATAATGGTAAAGATATTTTGTAATTACCTTAATGTTTTATTTTTAGTTAGTCAGTTTCATAATTAATTTATTCTTTTCTTCTCTGTGTATAAGTTATAATAATTAGGTGTGGCCACACTGTTTTTTTGCCAATAAATATTATTATAAAATTAATTTTTCATTTCATTTCAGTTGCACTACTGGTCTATTAAATCGTCCAAAACATCAAAAATGAATGATTCTGATGGACAATTACCGTGAAGCGCGATGAAAATTACTGTAATTGAGTAAAGTAATTGCAATTACGCAATACAATTACCTTAATTTTAATTGAGATTCTCAATAAAAATTACTTCTTTATGCTAAGTAATCACAATTAATTCTTGACCCTCATTAAAAAAGTTAAGATTTTTACGAACCACATCAGATGGAAAAATGAAGAGCTAGGATTTGGTCTGGAAATTTATGTTAAAAACAGTAACACTGGAAGTTCTCAATAACAATTCGAGAGAGCTCTTTATATTCACCTGAAACCATTTATTAATACTATTTCAAGAACATTCGTCACTTGTGTTTACTTGTTCACTTTGTTTTTTTAAACTGAATTCGACTCTTCATATGTCAATCAATTGATGACTTTAACTCCTATTGTAATTTTAAACAGATATTTAAATAAGGAAATATAATAAAATTAATAAATATGTGTACACATATACCTATGTATTAAGTATTGAATTGGATGGAAACAAAAATTATTCCAAAAGAGTAAAACGTGCAATCTTGTGCAGAAAAAAAATCAAAACCGGCAAAATACTGTAAAATAATTAATTAATTAAAGTAATTTTAAAGTCTTTTTGATATTTCACTTATTTGTTGAGGTTCGATGGAATTCGAAGCTAGGAAACAAAATCAGGTGTCTAGTCATCATACTGTTTTTATTAAATTACAACTGGATGTAATCACTTCATTTCAGTCTCATTACTATATCTATATCATAAAATTTATAACAAAGTAATTCTGCAACAGGGTCCAATAGAGCTTCTCATTTCAAAGATCCCCCCTCCAAAAAAAAAAATAATGAGACCCATTGTTTTCCCCGGAACAGAATTGTTCTAGAATAAAATTCTACTCAAAATAGGACGATTCTGTGACGAAGTCACGTGTAGGACAGTGGTTGCATTTGTATGGACTATGTCTGCCTTTGTGTAAGTCAAGATTTAATAAAAGTTGCTTAAGTGCCTCAAAGGATTGTAGGAATGTTTGAGAGTAGCAGATGGTGGAAAAAATATTCCCCGAACATTCCCTTTTTTGTCGAGTCTTTTAATCCAATAATCGAAAAATTGAATTTTTGAATTTGGTCAAAGCAAAATAAAAAATTGATATTTTATAATTTACTCTAGTATTTGTATATTTTTTTACGTAATGAATTAGTTTTAACAGTTATTTATTTACAATAACATGCACGATAAGAACTTTTATTATCATTCCTAAATTGATAAAATTACAGACGCTTGGTTTCAAATAAATAAAGTTTTATAATTAGGCAAGGCAATA